>NW_022263106.1:0-81923 GCF_002021735.2 Oncorhynchus kisutch
CAGACCCTGTCGAACACCTTTGGGATGAATTGGAACGCCAACTGCGAGCCAGGCCTAATCACCCAACATCAGTGCCCGGCCTCACTAATGCTCTTGGCTTAATGAAAGAAAGCCCCCGCAGCAATGTACCACATCTAGTGGAAAGCCTTCTCAGAAGAGTGGATGGCTGTTATAGCGGCAAAGGGGGAACAAATCTAGATTTGGGTATGTCATTTTATGTGAACATTTAAAATAGGTTAATGCCCATGATTTTGGAATGAGATGTTTGATGAGCCGCTGTCCACATACTTTTGTTCATGCAGTGTATCTGTTCCAGTATCCCAGGTCCTGTATGTGTCTCGTAGACAGGAGGCTGTTACGTTTGTGAACAACAATTCATCTACAACACAACACAACACAATTCAATACAATGCAAAATGTTACAACTGTAACGGTAAGAAATGGCTGTTCAGACAAGCTTGTTTCAATTCAGAAAATGGGATGTTTACTATTAGACTTGATTTTGTTTTAGTAATGTGACTATATGACTTCATGATGTCATTTGCTGAATTATTGGACAAATGTGGTTTTGTTGAGTTTGTTTTATCTCATTAATAGTGCAAATGGTAGTGTTGATGTCACGGTGGCTGAACGAGCTTGGCACATGCTGTCATGTCAAGTTACAATGCTATGAACCCTCGCTTTCCAATAGACCTCTTCCACGACCATCAGGCTGCTTTTCTGCTTCAGTGATGTGAGCATTCATTTACATACAGTAGCTCTGTGATTTTCACCAAACAGTCGCTGTTATGCTGACGTGACAAAAGCCAGTGAGTGACCTAATAGCACCGAGTTATAGACATAAAAGATCTAGAGAGTGAACACTGTAGCTAGGGACTATACTGTGTCTAGTCAGTGAACACAGTCTATAACCGCTTTGTACCAGCCTTAGACTAATACGTTTGCTTCCAATAAGCCTTTCTCCTACGTTTAGAGTAGCAAGAACATGGACCTTGAATGAGCTAAGGGCCTGCAGTCGCTTGTGTACTACGCAGAAAGTGTCTGAAGCTTTATTTAAATCAACATTCCATGAAAATAGCAGCTATGGTTGAACACTGTGAAAATGTCCCCAGTCGGATCGTACGGACGGGACCTTTCTGAGGAAAGAAGGTTAAGTAATGAAGGGACGTAGTGGAAGGAAAAGGAAGTCATTCTCAACTTGTACGTGTTTGATAAAAATGTTCTAGCTTACTTTTATCTGTCACCATTTGTGATTCCCGTCCCTCCACCCCCAATTCCAGATGTTGGGTACCCTTCAGTGTTTTCTCTCAAAACCCCTTCCCACAACACTTGGCCTGTTTTAAGTGTATTTAAAGAGACCATGTAGATGTGCACACTTACAATGTTTGAAACAATGCTGTTGACCAAACACTCCTACATAATAATAACAGAATAAAATAATCAATGACTAAATACATTCGTTTGAAAACATTTCCTGAATTCCCAAATATAATGAGCTGTTTTTAAAATGTCACAAATGTGTCTGCATTACGTTATTGGGACTGTGAGTGCTAGATTGCATGCTACTGAGTGTCACGGGCGTCATCGTGGAATTGACCGACCGAGGTGCAGCGAACATTTTCCTTTATTTATGTAAATGTCGCCAACGAAACAAGAAACAAAGAAACGACTTTGGCTATAGTGCCACCAACAAAGATAACTACCCACATAGAAAACATAGAAACGACTTTGGCTATAGTGCCACCAACAAAGATAACTACCCACATAGAAAACATAGAAACGACTTTGGCTATAGTGCCACCAACAAAGATAACTACCCACATAGAAAACATAGAAACGACTTTGGCTATAGTGCCACCAACAAAGATAACTACCCACATAGAAAACATAGAAACGACTTTGGCTATAGTGCCACCAACAAGATAACTACCCACATAGAAAACATAGAAACGACTTTGGCTATAGTGCCACCAACAAAGATAACTACCCACATAGAAAACATAGAAACGACTTTGGCTATAGTGCCACCAACAAAGATAACTACCCACATAGAAAACATAGAAACGACTTTGGCTATAGTGCCACCAACAAAGATAACTACCCACATAGAAAACATAGAAACGACTTTGGCTATAGTGCCACCAACAAAGATAACTACCCACAAAATACAAAGGAAAAAAGGCTGCCTAAGTATGATTCCCAATCAGAGACAACGATAGACAGCTGTCGCTGATTGAGAACCATACCCGGCCAAAACATAGAAACAGAAAACATAGAAATAAAGAAACTAGAATGCCCACCCTAGTCACACCCTGGCCTAACCAAAATAGAGAATAAAAGCCTCTCTATGGCCAGGGTGTGACAGAGAGAATGACAGAATGACAGAGAGAGATAGTGAGAAAGCGAGAGAGCGACAGGGAAGAGATTATGTGAAGGGTAATTCATGGAGTCATTTTAGGTGATGTAATTTGGGAAGGCTAACTGCATGCAACGGATGTATTTGGGCCCATCTGAACAACAGGTTGTGCCCATCAGAACAGAACACTGTCATGTGTTTTTTTTTTAGATAACACGTTTAATAGCTGTACAGCCGAACAATAATCGTAATTGTGTGAATATCACTAGAAGGTATTTGTGGGTTATTTTATTCCCCTTAAGTGACGTGTCATATCATGAAATGTTAATGTAATCAAGACAGGGGTTTTATTTCAAGGTAATTAAACAACCTGTTGTTATTCATATGTTATTCATATGGGGATATATTAAATATGTGTGGAGAAATACTCCAGCCTGAATGTGCCGCATGTTGTCTGTAAACCGATTCTGCTTTTATATTGGTGTTTTTCTCGTCGTCTAGCCTACTGTTCCCAGTAGCCGACCCGGTCATACTTATGTTGGTAAGGAAGGCATCTGTTCTTACTTCCTAGTAGTCGTATTGCGTTTTAACAGCCCCCCCCCCCCCCCCCCCCCTCCCGCCGCTGTGTGATAGATCACTCTGCCGTTCCCCGCTGCCGCTGCTCCGAAGGAGGTGCTGAAACCATATAGATCTCGCTCTGTTACCTCTACCACCGCCGACATTTGCAGCCATTTTACACAAGCCGAACGGAATCATGTCGTGAGGCATCACATCACCTGGGACGACCGGACCCAGCTACGTCTGGACCGCGACAAGTCGACAAGATGGTGAAGCGGAAAAGCCTGGATGAGACCGACACGGAGTGCGGCAAGGGTATACCGTTCCCGATCCAGACCTTCTTGTGGAGGCAGACCAGGTTAGTGTCGTGACAGTCATTGATAACAGGTGTTTGCCTCTGCTCAGAATATACGGGGGTGAGATTATATGTCAACCAAGCTAACTCGCTCCCTTAGGTTGTAAATTAAAATATGTGTTACATCTGTATAGAAGGTTTTTATGTGAGTGTCAATCATTTGACTCATTATACACCCGTTGACAGGGTTGTCATATCAGGCTATGCGTCAGTTCATTTGGTTAGGCTATTGTAGCCTATTCAATACATCCATACATACAACAAAATGAAAAGAAAAAACCCTGAGAAAAACAGCTAGTTCTCGTTCTAGAGGAGGAGGAGGGGGGGGGGGGGGGGGGGCAGGCTAAGATGTCACACCTGTAGACATGGTTGGGATAAGGTGAAGGTGATTGCCTTATCATGCATCCGCTATAACCTACGGCTGGAGCCATCTGACATGTATACATATGTTCACTGTTATTTCTAGAAGTAGGGCTAGGCTATGAGCGGTATAAGCGATCATATTTTATCATTTGGATGATCCCACTGGCCGCTTGCACGAAGACGTTTTGGCGGTCTAGCTCCAACATTTGCGTCACAGCCTATTCAATTTACCCTATGTAGCTAATGATATTATGTTCAATCAATGATGTAATGAAAATTAAACACGCTCCAATGTTTTCATGATTGCAGCGCGTTTCTGAGGCCGAAGTTGGGGAAACAATATGAGGCATCTTGTGTGGTAAGCCATTTTCTTAATGGAATAGTTATGATTAGAATGAATCATCGCTCTGCTTCTCCCGCGGCCTCACCGCACCGGCGAATTAGGGGAGCATTTTCCAGTTGCATTTAGCGGATTGGAGTTTGATCTGTTCTATTCTGTACCTTGTCCGTGTGTTTAAACTGTTATTACTATGAATTGTAGCTAGTTCTAACTCGTCTGTATAATTAATCTATACATTGTAATAACACGTCTTTGAGTGTATGACCATAGAGTAAATTGGGCAATAACTCAGGCTTGCTGCTTTCCCCAAGCCATATTACTTTGCTTGAGGACACATATGGGCCACATCCACTGGCACTCAATGGCCCTTCAGTTTCTGGCTCAGAGACATCACTGGCCCATGTTCATGAAGCATCTCCAAGTAGGAGTGCTGATCTAGAATCAGGTTGACCTTTTACATAATAACAAATAGGATTACATGGACAGGGGGACCTGATCCCAGATCAGCACTCCTACTCTGAGACATTTAATGAATACGGGCCACTGTGTCTCTCTCCTAGTCCTTTGAGCGGGTGCTGGTGGAAAACAAGCTCCACGGTCTCTCCCCGGTGCTGTCGGAGGCCATCCAGAGCATCTCTCGCTGGGAGCTGGTCCAGGCCGCCCTGCCCCACGTGCTCCACAGCACCGCCATCCTGCTCTCTAACAGGAACAAGCTGGGTAAACACACATGGACGCAGACACACACATGCATGCACAGGCACGCACACAGACACACATACAGTAATACAGACATGAATACAGTAATACAGACACACATACAGTAATACAGACACGCATACAGTAACACAGACAGGAATACAGACAGGAATACAGTAATACAGACAGGAATACAGTAATACAGACACGCATACAGTAATACAGACACGAATACAGTAATACAGACACGCATACAGTAATACAGACACACATACAGTAATACAGACACGCATACAGTAATACAGACACACATACAGTAATACAGACACACATACAGTAATACAGACACGCATACAGTAATACAGACACACATACAGCAATACAGACATGAATACAGTAATAGAGACACGCATACAGTATTACAGACACACATACAGTAATACAGACATGAATACAGTAATACAGACACGCATACGGGTGGCAGGGTAGCCTAGTGGTTAGAGCGTTGGACTAGTAACCGAAAGGTTGCAAGTTCGAATCCCCGAGCTGACAAGGTACAAATCTGTCGTTCTGCCCCTGAACAGGCAGTTAACCCACTGTTCCTAGGCCTCCATTGAAAATAAGAATTTGTTCTTAACTGACTTGCCTAGTTAAATAAAGGAATTTAAAAAAAAAATACAGTAATACAGACACGCATACAGACACACATACAGTAATACAGACACACATACAGACACACATACAGTAATACAGACACGCATACAGACACACATACAGTAATACAGACATGAATACAGTAATACAGACACACATACAGTAATACAGACACACATACAGACACACATACAGTAATACAGACACACATACAGACACACATACAGTAATACAGACACACATACAGTAATACAGACACACATACAGTAATACAGACACACATACAGTAATACAGACACACATACAGTAATACAGACACACATACAGTAATACAGACACACATACAGACACACATACAGTAATACAGACACACATACAGACACACATACAGTAATACAGACACACATACAGACACACATACAGTAATACAGACACACATACAGACACACATACAGTAATACAGACACACATACAGACACGCATACAGTAATACAGACACGCATACAGTAATACAGACACGAATACAGTAATACAGACACACATACAGTAATACAGACACACATACAGACACACATACAGACACACATACAGTAATACAGACACACATACAGACACACATACAGTAATACAGACACACATACAGTAATACAGACACACATACAGACACACATACAGTAATACAGACACGCATACAGTAATACAGACATGAATACAGTAATACAGACACACATACAGTAATACAGACACACATACAGTAATACAGACACACATGCAGTAATACAGACACACATACAGACACACATACAGTAATACAGACACACATGCAGTAATACAGACACACATACAGACACACATACAGTAATACAGACACACATACAGTAATACAGACACACATACAGACACACATACAGTAATACAGACACACATACAGTAATACAGACACGCATACAGTAATACAGACACGCATACAGTAATACAGACACGAATACAGTAATTCACACACACAGACATACATACACAGACATGCATACACAGACATGCATACAGTAATTCACACACAGACACGCATACAGTAATACAGACATGAATACAGTAATTCACACACACTCAGACATACACACACAGACATGAATACAGTAATGCACCCCCCCTCCCACCACACACACCCATGCATCCCATCACACCAATCAAACACTAATCTCTGACCCAGGGGTGTCAAACTTATTTTTTTATTTGTCCTCTATCCATTACTTTTTGAAATTTCGATGCTCCCTAACTGTCTAGCTTTCGTATCGATAACTGTTATCAGGCTGGACAGTGTGAAGAGACTGTAAATGACTGTTATCAAGCTGGACAGAGTGAAGAGACTGTAAATGACTGTTATCAAGCTGGACAGAGTGAAGAGACTGTAAATGACTGTTATCAAGCTGGACAGAGTGAAGAGACTGTAAATGACTGTTATCAAGCTGGACAGAGTGAAGAGACTGTAAATGTCGGACCATTATAATTTCTACACGGTTTCGATTTGGTTTTATTAAGTAATTAAGCAGATTCTGTGCTCCACAAAGCATTCCCGGAAGTATTGCAATGTTGGGCCTCTGGGTTTAGGGCCTCTGTGATCAAACCACCAGTGGGCCGCATTGAACAGGCCATATGTTTGGCACCCCTGCTCTGACCCCTCACCCCTAACCCCCCTCTAACCCCAGGTCACCAGGACAAGCTGGGCGTGGCGGAGACCAAGCTGCTCCATACCCTCCACTGGATGCTACTGGAGGCGGCCCAGGAGTGCAACCAGGAGCCCAGCCTGGGCCACGGATGGTCGGGGGGCAGCAGCAGCTCAGCCTTCCTCCAGCCAATGGGGATTGGGAACCAGGGTTCCCCGCCAGCCAGAGGTGGCCCAGGATCAGGCACCGGTTCTGGGTCAGGAGCGCCACGCTGTAGCGGGTCCCTGGAGGAGGATGAGCACGCCCGCACCAAGCTCTTCCACAAGAGCATGGCCACTGTGGAGCTGTTTGTCTTCCTCTTTGCTCCCCTCATTCACCGCATCAAGGTACCTCTGATTCATCCTTCCTGCTGGACTACCGCCTATTGATCTGTGTGGATAGATGCTGCGGTTGTGTTACATGGCTCTGGGAATGCTGTGGTGTGTGTCTGTGTTTGTGTGTCTGTGTGTGTCTGTGTGTCTGTGTGTGTCTGTAAACTTTTTCGCTGTGTTGTCTAGGAGTCTGATCTGACTTTCCGATTGGCCAGTGGTCTCATCATATGGCAGCCAATGTGGGAGCACCGGCAACCTGACGTCCCCGCCTTCTCTGCCCTCATCAAGCCTGTGAGGAACATTGTGACAGGTGAGACACCCAGAGGACACCAAAGAAAGCATGTAGTACTGACTCTATGGAATCATATGAGTTCTACTCTGCTGTTTTACATGAGACATTAGTAATATCCAAACCAAATACCATAGTAACAAAAGTGATATTTTAGTCTATTCTACATAGAGTCTAGACCCTAAAAGGGATCTTCTGCCCTGTCCATAGAGGGTTCCTGGAACCGAAAAGGGTTCTTCAAAAGGACCTCTTATGGGGACAGCCAAAGAACCCTTTTGGAATCCTTTTTACTAAGAGTGCATTCTATTCTATTCTATTAGATTCTATTCTATTAGATTCTATTCTGTTAGATTCTATTCTATTCGATTCTATTCTGTTAGATTATATTCTGTTAGATTCTATTCTGTAAGCTACCACCTGTTTTGTCAACAGCCAAGAGGAACTCCCCGGTGAACAACCAGTGTAGCCCCTGTGGGTCCAGAAACCAAGGCCCCATGGTGAGTGTTCGTCTCAGGCAGCAGTGAGACAGCTGTACCCCTCTTCCAGCCCCCCCTCCCCCCAGGGCCTCTGCTAATATTGTTATCACTCCCGAGTGGCGCAGAGGTCTAAGGCACTGCATCTCAGTGCAAGAGGTGTCACTACAGTCTCTGGTTCGAATCCAGGCTGTATCACATCCAGCCATGATTGGAAGTCCCATAGGACGGCGCACAATTGGCTCAGTGTTGGCCGGGGTAGGCCGTCATTGTAAATAATCATTTATTCTTAAATGGCTTGCCTAGTTAAATAAAGGTTCCCTTGCTGGTATGATCTGTGTGTGTGTGTGTGTGTGTGTGTGTGTGTGTGTGTGTGTGTGTGTGTGTGTGTGTGTGTGTGTGTGTGTGCGTAGCATCTGATTAGAATAGACTAGAAGCCTCTTGACTGACAGACTCTTATTTGCTCTGTCTGCAGGGCTTCCAGGTGGTCTGTGAAACGGCCCAATCAGATTCATCCTCCCCCGGGGCTGGAGAGCAGAGCTGTCGCCGCGGCAACTCAGTAGAAAGAGGTGGGCCGTCAACGCGACAGGCTCCACTCGACAAAGGGATCGCCAAGAAGAAGTAAGCCGTTATGATCTGTGCAGTTCATACAAAACACACACACGCGACATATGATACATGGAAAATGTGAACAGTAAGGAGACATTAAAGGGATTGGTACAGATACAGTGGCAAGACATCAATGTGAACCCTTTGGAATTACCTGGACCTCTACATAAACTGGTCATACAATGGGATCTGATCTTCATCTAAGTCACAACAATAGACAGTCTGTTTAAATGAATAACACACAAACAATGATACGCTTTCATGTCTTATTGAACACACCGTGTAAACATTCACAGTGCAGGGTGGGAGAAGTATGTGAACCCTTGGTTTTAATAACTGCTTGGCCCTCCTTTGGCAGCAATAACCTCAACCAAACATTTTCTGTAGTTGCAGATCAGACCTGCACAACGGTCAGGAGGAATTTTGGACCATTCCTCTTTACAAAACTGTTTCAGTTCAGCAATATTCTTGGGATGTCTGGTGTGAACCGCTCTCTTGAGGTCATGCCACAGAATCTCAAATTGGGTTGAGGTTCAGGACTCCGACTGGGCCTCTCCAGAAGGCCTATTTTCTTTTGTTGAAGCCATTCTGTTGTTGATTTACTTCTGTGTTTTGGGTCGTTGTCCTGTTGCATCACCCAAATTCTGTTGAGCTTCAATTGACAGACAGATAGCCTTTCATTCTCCTGCAAAATGTCTTGATAAACTTGATGATAGCAAGCTGTCCAGGCCCTGAGGCAGAAAAGCAGCTCCAAACCATGATGCTCCCTCCACCATACTTTACAGTTGGGATGAGGTTTTGATGTTGGTGTGCTTTGCCTTTTTTTCTCCACACATAGTGTTGTGTGTTCCTTCCAAACAACATAACTTTAGTTTCATCTGTCCACAGAATATTTTGCCAGTAGCGCTGTGGAACATCCAGATGCTATTTTACGAACTTCAGACATGCAGTTCTTTTTGAACAGCAGTGTCTTCATCCGTCCTCCCATGAACATCATTCTTGTTTAGTGTTTTATGTTTTGTCGACCCGTCAACAGAGATGTTAACGTGTTCCAGAGATTTCTTTGTCTTTAGCTGACACTCTAGCATTCTTCTTAACCTCATTGAGCATTCTGCTCTGTACTCCTGCAGTCATCTTTGCAGGACGGCCACTCCTAGGGAGAGTAGCAACAGTGATGAACTTTCTCCATTTATAGACAATCTGTCATAACGCGGACTGATGAACATCAAGGCTTTTAGAGATACTTTTGTAACCCTTTCCAGCTTTATACAAGTCAACAATTCTTAATCCTGGGTCTTCTGAGATCTATTTTGTTCAAGGCATGGTTCACATCAGGCAATGCTTCTTGTGAATTGCAAACTCAAATTTTGTGAGTGTTTTTTATGGGGCAGGGCAGCTCTAACCAACATCTCCAATCTCGACTCATTGATTGGACTCCAGGTTAGTTGACTCCTGACTCCAATGAGCCTTTGGAGACGTCATTAGCCTGGGTGTTCACATACTTTTTCCAACCTACACTGTGAATGTTTAAATTATGTATTCAATATAGACAAGAAAAATACAATAAGTTATATGTTATTAGTTTAAGCAGACTGTGTTTGTCTGTTGTTGTGACTTAGATGAAGATCAGATCTGATTTTATGACCAATTTCTGCAGAAAATAATTCCGAAGGGTTCACATACTTTTTCTTGCCACTGTATTTGTTGTTTGAATCCCAGATTGCCCCTTTAATGGAACTGTCATGTCGCATGTATATGATGTTGTATGAAGGTGAAGGCATTGCTGTCCAGTATAGTAGCCTGACTGACTGTAACATTACTATTATACAGGACTAGTACACGTTGACCTTATAGCAGTCTAGAAGGAACAAACTGGCTGCATTCATCTAGTTTCATGTTATATAATGTAGCCTGCAGCATCACCTGTTCCTCATAGCTTAGTATGGCTCAGTCACACACACACACACACACACACACACACCCGAGCGCTCATTCAGAGGTTCCACTCCATCCCTTGTGTATTATGATCAGTATAATGAGTTACAACTTGTTCCTCTCAGCCTCCCAGGCAGACACCAGATATAGACAGAGACTGAAACAGATCTGTCTCTCCCTGTCTGCCTGCTCTTACCAATGAGACACTTTACCCAGGGTATTGATGCTAAACTAACATGGTGCATGTATAATGCTGGCACTGCCAGTGCATGTGTGCATGTCTGATGCTGGCACTGCCAGTGTGTGTGTGTGTGTGTGTGTGTCTAATGCTGGCACTTCCAGTCTCCAACTCTGTACCTTGGCCCAGAGCATCAGGCAGGCACATAATGGATAGACATCGATCTGCCCACTGCCCAACCTGACCCTCATACCCACTGCCCATGCTGCCCATGCTGCCCCTCAGACCCAGTGCCCAATTTGACCCTCAGACCCACTGCCCAACCTGACCCTCAGACCCACTGCCCAATTTGACCCTCAGACCCACTGCCCAACCTGACCCTCAGACCCAGTACCCAACCTGACCCTCAGACCCACTGCCCAACCTGACCCTCAGACCTAGTGCCCAACCTGACCCTCAGACCCAGTGCCCAACCTAACCCTCAGACCCACTGCCCAACCTGACCCTCAGACCCAGTGCCCAACCTGACCCTCAGACCCAGTGCCCAACCTGACCCTCAGACCCAGTGCCCAACCTGACCCTCAGACCCATTGCCCAAACTGACCCTCAGACCCACTGCCCAACCTGACCCTCAGACCCAGTGCCCAACCTGACCCTCAGACCCAGTGCCCAACCTGACCCTCAGACCCACTGCCCAACCTGACCCTCAGACCCAGTGCCCAACCTGACCCTCAGACCCAGTGCCCAACCTGACCCTCAGACCCAGTGCCCAACCTGACCCTCAGACCCAGTGCCCAACCTGTGCCCGCTTAGGGGGAAGAATAACGATTTGGATTTAAATGATTTGGCATGCATCCAGTTAATGATGAATTCATTTTAGAGTAAAACTGTGAGTGTTGAATATAAGAGTTTTACAACAGGTTGGTCTAATACTGGAAGCTGATTGGTTAAAAGAGCATTCAAGCCGGTGTCTATTCCGCAAGTTACCACCAGCTAAATCTATGACGTTAAAATGCCTATTTACTCTGTTCCATCTGACCGAGCAATCCACTCTCTCATTAGCCCAGCCAGACAATGTATAAACATGATCTCCACTGTAATAGGCATAGACTAGCAATTGGTTTTCAATAGCGGAGATTTGTGTAAAACCTGCGGTCTGTCTCTCTGACATCTCCAGCTGTCTCACAGTAATGAACGTGTAGGGGTCGGGAGTAGGGACGAGACAGACAGGCAGGCAGCGTTTCTCAACTAGTCGAAATCATGAATCTGCTGGCATCATTTTTATGGATATATACAAATAAATGTCAAATGAATCTAAATGCAGCTAGTTTGCAGGCTTTCCAACTTCAGTTTGAAGTGAATGTGTAAGCTGTGTTGTTGGCTAGCTTCCCTGAACAACAGTGTCCTGACAAGAGAGCACATTTTCTATGCCAGACGAAATCTTGCATCATTAGCTCATTCTTATGAAGGTATCTAAATACATTTAAGTAGAAAACAGCTTAAACAAATGCAAATGCAGCTACTTTTCTGTTATTCTGACTGCAATGTTTGACCTGACTGTAAGTTAGCCATAGTTGTTTAGCTAGCAAGCAAGGGATAAGAACCTTGCCAGTCAGTATGGCAATAGAACATTTAGATTGAATGACTGGCTCACGTCCATAGATACAAAACAAAAATACTTAACAACTGGGTCACGTCTCGGGCCTAATAACACCCATGCCAATATATCCTCCAAACATCGGCTTCTCTGACATTATCCCTGAAGTATGCCTTAGAATTAGAAATTAGAATACTAGAATTGTCATGAACCTTCTTATGATGGGATTAAGGTCAGCCATTTTGGTCAGGGAGTTGTTCAACCATGGTTTGCTAGCGATGTGATAAGATATTGTGTTTGTGTAAAATAATGAATTTGAAGAATTTATCTGCACTGTTTGTTTGTTAGCTAGATAGCCAGACAGTTTTAGAGGAATGATCCCATGAATGTTTCAAATTAAATGCTAATATGCCAACATTCCATTCAAACAACACAGTCAATCCACAGCCACACTGGCTGCATCAGTTGATGATTCAGTTGATGATATTTACAAGTGTAAATACAACCAGTTCTGATATTGTATCATATAACACCACTCTCAGCTTTCCAGGAAAGGAAACATTTAGACATTTATGGTCTGTTTACATATATTTTATTTATTTATAATTATATAACAATATTTTAGGTTGACAATAATTCTGTTACACAATTTGTGATATATCACATGCCTATTTCACTTTTATTCTCCATCAGTAAAATCAGGATTATGTCTCTACTGCCATTCATTCACATTAGACTGGGTGGGATTTCTCCCTGTCCAATATGGCTGCCATTCATTCACATTAGACTGGGTTGGATTTCTCCCTGTCCAATATGGCTGCCATTCATTCACATTAGACTGGGTGGGATTTCTCCCTGTCCAATATGGCTGCCATTCATTCACATTAGACTGGGTTGGATTTCTCCCTGTCCAATATGGCTGCCATTCATTCACATTAGACTGGGTGGGATTTCTCCCTGTCCAATATGGCTACCATTCATTCACACTAGACTGGGTTGGATTTCTCCCTGTCCAATATGGCTGCCATTCATTCACATTAGACTGGGTGGGATTTCTCCCTGTCCAATATGGCTGCCATTCATTCACATTAGACTGGGTTGGATTTCTCCCTGTCCAATATGGCTGCCATTCATTCACATTAGACTGGGTGGGATTTCTCCCTGTCCAATATGGCTGCCATTCATTCACATTAGACTGGGTGGGATTTCTCCCTGTCCAATATGGCTGCCATTCATTCACATTAGACTGGGTGGGATTTCTCCCTGTCCAATATGGCTGCCATTTTCACCCCATTCTGAAACTTTTAGGGTTTATGACATCACCCCTCTAGTAATTTAATAGGATCTCTATGGTGTTTGAATTCAGTAATACAACACATTCAATCATAGGTTCCATCAGGGGCGGACTGGGACCAGAAATCGGCCCTGTCATTTCTAACACACCGGACAATGTTTTTTCTTGAGGCCCCCTGGGCTAAAAATCGACCAGCCCATCTTGCATTTGCCCAAAATGCCATATGGCCAGTCCACCCCTGGTTGATTTAATGTGGATATTGGGTATGGAGAAGGAGAGAGATGTCTCCCAGCCATCCTCACCTTAATGCAGTGTGACAGCAGAGTGAAACGATCCATCTCTCTTCATGAGATTCACATTTATAGGACTTCCAGCTGTGATTCTAAATAAGCTCTCTCCCCTGATTAATACTGCTGACGTACAGCTCCGGTGTTGCCATGCACTCCAATCACCCCTTTCCACTGTGATGTGATGCTGATGCAGTTTCCATGGCAACCCCTGCTGCAATGGAGGGAGTCCAGGTTGGGCATTGTCTCTCCTGGGGGTGGGTGTATGTACGTCACTCAGTCGCCACAGCAACCTCTCCACAACACCAACCGAAAGCTTTGAGTGTGCGTGTGTCGTTTAGACAGTGTAACACGATACTGCTCCCGCATCCTGTACTCTGACATTGATTCTTCTAGTATTGACCGTCTCAACCCGACTCAGTTTAATAGTACAGCTAAGATGAAATGCTTCACCCTCCCTCCCTCCTCCCTCCCTCTGCTTTCACTACAGTATAAATCTCATTCTATTGTTGTGGTGCGGTGTAGCCCTGTATATCGGCTCCTTTGCCATGCACCAGGGCTGTATTCATAAGGCATCAAACGTAACCAAGATAGATTGAAACAAGGAGGGGCTCCCTGAGCATGTCCAATAAGAAAAGCTAGTTTCGTGTTTCATTGTAAACTGTTTTTCTACAGTGTGACTTAATAAATATGAGCCACCAGCCAGTGACCTTCATCTCGGCTGCTGAGCTAAAGTCTTATTTGATAGTGGGCTCACGTAGGCTGAAAATCCAGTCTCTAAATCTCCACAGAAACAAATGCTGCAGGGCCTTTTTATTTAACAAAATACAGGGCCTTGTTGTTTTTTAGCACATGCTACATGGCCTTGTTGTTTAACACAAGCTACAAGGCCTTGTGGTTTAACACATGCTACAGGACCTTGTTATTTAACACATGCTACAGGGCCTTGTTGTTTAACACATGCTACAGGGCCTTGTTGTTTAACACATGCTACATGGCCTTGTTGTTTAACACATGCTACAGGGCCTTGTTGTTTAACACATGCTACAGGGCCTTGTTGTTTAACACATGCTACAGGGCCTTGTGGTTTAACACATGCTACAGGGCCTTGTGGTTTAACACATGCTACAGGGCCTTGTTGTTTAACACATGCTACATGGCCTTGTTGTTTAACACAAGCTACAGGGCCTTGTTGTTTAACACAAGCTACAGGGCCTTGTTGTTTAACACAAGCTACAGGGCCTTGTTGTTTAACACATGCTACAGGGCCTTGTTGTTTAACACAAGCTACAGGGCCTTGTTGTTTAACACAAGCTACATGGCCTTGTTGTTTAACACATGCTACAGGGCCTTGTTGTTTAACACATGCTACAGGGCCTTGTTGTTTAACACAAGCTACATGGCCTTGTTGTTTAGCACATGCTACAGGGCCTTGTTGTTTAACACATGCTACAGGGCCTTGTTGTATAACACATGCTACAGGGCCTTGTTGTTTAGCACATGCTACAGGACCTTGTTGTATAACACATGCGACAGGGCCTTGTTGTTTAACACAAGCTACATGGCCTTGTTGTTTAACACAAGCTACATGGCCTTGTTGTTTAACACATGCTACAGGGCCTTGTTGTTTAACACATGCTACAGGGCCTTGTTGTTTAACACATGCTACAGGGCCTTGTTGTTTAACCCATGCTACAGGGCCTTGTTGTTTAACACATGCTACAGGGCCTTGTTGTTTAACACATGCGACATGCATCCTGTTTCCA
The DNA here is from genome assembly GCF_002021735.2 of Oncorhynchus kisutch. Classification (NCBI taxonomy): domain Eukaryota; kingdom Metazoa; phylum Chordata; class Actinopteri; order Salmoniformes; family Salmonidae; genus Oncorhynchus; species Oncorhynchus kisutch. Next base: position 15,786 of record NW_022263106.1, read on the forward strand.
TTGATCATCCTTGAGATGTTTCTACAACTTGATTGGAGTCCCTCTGTGGTAAATTCAATTGATTGGACATGATTTGGAAAGGCAGACACCTGTCTATATAAGGTCCCACAGTTGACAGTGCATGTCAGAGCAAAAACTAAGCCATGAGGTTGAAGGCATTGTCCGTAGAGACAGGATTGTGTCGAGGCACAGATCTGGGGAAGGGTACCAAAAAATGTCTGCAGCATTGAAGATCCCCAAGAACACAGTGGCCTACATCATTCTTAAATGGAAGAAGTTTGCAACCAACAAGACTTCCTAGAGCTGGCTGTCTGGCCAAACTGAGCAATCGGGGAGAAGTGCCTTGGTCAGGGAGGTGACCAGGAACCTGATGGTCACTCTGGCAGAGCTCCAGTGCTCCACTGTGGAGATTGGAGAACCTTCCAAAAGGACAACCACCTCTGCAGCAATCCACCAATCAGGCCTTTATGGTCGAGTTGTCAGACGGAAGCCACTGCTCAGTAAAATGCACGACAGCCCACCTAAAGGACTCTCAGACCATAAGAAACAAGATTCTCAGGTCTGATGAAACCAAGATTGAACTCTTTGGCCTGAATGCCAAGCGTTACTTCTGGGGATGTTTTTCAGCTGCAGGGACTGGGAGACTAGTCAGGATCGAGGGAAAGATGAACAGAGCGAAGTACAGAGAGATCCTTGATGAAAACCTGCTACAGAGTGCTCAGGACCTCAGACTGGGGCGAAGGTTCACCTTCCAACTGGACAATGACCCTAAGAACACAGCGAAGACAACGCAGGAGTGGCTTCGGGACATGTCTCTGAATGTCCTCGAGTGGCCCAGCCAGAGCCCAGACTTGAACCCGATCTAACATCTCTGGAGAGACCTGAAAATAGCTGTGCAGCGTCGCTCCCCATCCAACCTGACAGAGCTTGAGAGGATCTGTAGAGAACAATGGGAGAAACTCCCCAAATACAGACCACTGTAGATGCTGTTCTCTGAGGTGATCGCTCCAGGTAGGCCTGAGTACCAAGCTGCTTGGTCATGGAGGAACCCTGGGGGAGGAAGGGACAGAGGAGAGCGACCGAGAGCCTGTTCTGTTCTATACAATAGATTTAATCTTAACAGGCCGAAGAGTGTGTGTGTGTGTGTGTGTGTGTGTCTCAGGGTTACCATTAACATTTTAATTTACTGGACATTTGAGAAATTGACCGGACCCATATGGGTGCGTAGCATGACTAGGGTGTTCACCCACGGTGCTCAGAATGACAGAAATCACATTTAGAATGTGGTAATTCATAGTAACAGAACATGCAAGTCGAGGATGCAACGATGTGTGGTCCTTACCAAATTCTAATGTGCACATTGACCATGTTAGAATAACTGTCCATATTTACTTTACAGTTACCCAAATACAGGTGTGCCGAGCTTGTAGCGTCATACTCCAGGCTGCTTCAACAAAGTACTGAGTAAAGGGTCTGAATAATTATTTATGTAAATGTGATATTTCCACTTTTTATTTTTTTATACATTTGCAAACATTTCTAAAACCCTGTTTTTGCTGGTCATTAAGGGGTATTGTGTTTAGATTGATGAGGTAAAAAAACAATTAAATCAATTTTAGAATATGGCTGTAACGTAACAAAATGTGGAAAAAGTCAAGGGGTCTGAATAAATTCTGAACGCACTGTAAGTGATGAACGTGGCAGGAAATGATGGGGACTGGTAATTTCATTTGAGGCAGATGCAAGTGATTTCAGTCAGAGATTTACAGATTGTTCTTTGCAGAGCTAGAACATAATATCAGACATCAATCTAGTTTTTTTTGGAGGTGCTGATTTCATCATTTGAGCTCAGTTAGGCTGTTTACAAATCATAAACTACAGTAACAAGTCCTGCCTTTAACAACTATTTGCAAAAGGCCAGGTCTAGGCCGGGTCTAGGCCAGGTCTAGGCCGGGTCTAGGCCGGGTCTAGGCCGGGTCCAGGCCGGGTCTAGGCCGGGTCCAGGCCGGGTCTAGGCCGGGTGCAGGCCGGGTACAGGCCGGGTCTAGACCGGGTTACTGTAAGGCGCATTGTGATAACTGCTGATATCAAAAGGGCTTTACAGATTCATGTCACTAACTTCCTCCCACCCTCTCTCTCTCCCCTCCCTCTCTCCCCCTCCCTCTCTCCCTGTACCTTGTCTCCCCCTCCCCCTCCCTCTCTCCCTGTACTTGTCTTCCCCAGGACCTCTGCCCCAGCGGGCATCTCCGTCTCCCTGGCCCAGCGTGCCCGCTACGCCACCTACTTTGACGTGGCAGTCCTGCGCTGCCTGCTGCAGCCCCACTGGACGGAGGAGGGGGTGCACTGGGCCCTCATGTTCTACCTGCAGCGCCTGCGTCAGATCCTGGAGGAGCGCCCGGAACGCCCGCCGGAGCCACTGGTCCCGCCCCTGCCCCGCCCTCGCAGCAGCTCCATGGTGGCCACCGCCCCCTCTCTCGTCAACACCCACAAGACTCAGGTGGGTTATAACCATTGTGTTTATGTCAATCATTAGTTAATACTACAGTATTATATGGTGTTATAACTACAGTACTGTAAAGCCATAAGACACAGGTAATACTAGTACTAGTATAAGTAGTAGTATTTGTAGTAATACAACAGTTAAATGCCCTATATAGTATGCCCTATATAGTATAGTATAATTAAGCAATATGGCCCGCGGGGGTGTGGTATATGGCCAATATACCACGGCTACGGGCTGTTCTTATGCATGACGCAACGTGGAGTGCCTGGATACAGCCCTTCGCCGTGGTATATTGGCCATATATCACAAACCCTCGAGGTGCCTTACTGCTTTTCTAAACTAATTATCAACGTAATTAGATCAGTAAAAACAAATGTTTAGTCATATCCCTGGTATACGGTCTGATATACCACGGCTTTCAGCCAATCAGCATTCAGGACTTGAACCACCCAGTTTATAATCCCTATATAGTATAATTCCTTATATTGTAGCTCTTATTACATTATTGTCAAGTGGTTCAGGTTTTCCCATAGTTATGCCATCTTAAATACAGAATATGAACAAAGTTGACTGTCTCTATGCAGTAAAACGTCCTATTGCTACACTACATCTCTGATTGACACCTGTCATTCACTCTTGACCCCTGTGCCCTCTGCCCATATAAGGACATGAGTCTGAAATGCAATGAGGAGGATAAGTCCCTCAGCTCAGAGACCTTCTCTAAGGTGTCCCTGACCAACCTGCGCAGACAGGCTGTACCCGACCTTTCCTCTGACCTGGGGATGAACCTCTTTAAAAAGGTGAGATGCATGGAGATACATGTACAAGTTCTCAAATCTGCCTTTATTATATTCTTTTTCTATTAGTCTCTCTGTTTCTCTCTCTCTCTCTTTTTCTATTAGTCTCTCTGTTTCTCTCTCTCTCTCTCTCTCTTTTTCTATTAGTCTCTGTTTCTCTCTCTCTCTCTCTTTTTCTCTGTCTCTGTCTTTCTCTCTCTCTCTCTCTTTCTCTGTCTCTGTCTTTCTCTCTCTCTCTGGGTGTTGGGCCCTCTCTCCTCACATCTATCATTGTCTTCTTTGTCTTTGTAAATCATTTCAAACATTTGGCCTACATTTTCCCTCCCTTTTATTCATTTGACCTTTTAATATGTTTCGACCTCTCAATCAATGTACCATTATACGCAGCTGACTCTTGCTAGGTGGAAACAAAACCCTGCTGTAGTTAGAACATTTAGAATGAATATGTTTGTCTTGTGTCTCCTCCTACCGACCGTGGTACAGTTCAAGAACCGGCGGGAGGACCGTGAGCGTAAGGGCTCCATCCCGTTCCACCACACGGGCAAGAAGCGCCAGCGCCGCATGGGTGTGCCCTTCCTGCTTCACGAGGACCACCTGGATGTGTCCCCCACCCGATCCACCTTCTCCTTCGCCAGCTTCTCTGGCGATGACCGGCGGGCGCTGGAGCGCGGGGGCTGGCAGGCTACCATCATGGGTACCATACCAGATCTGGGTTCAAACACTTTTTGAAATTCTTTGAAACATGTTTAAGCGTTAGTTTGAGCGCTTGCTTTAGCCTGCCTGGAGTGCCAGATGGGCGTGGTTTGCAGCTTTGCAACTTTTCTATTGGTTCCATGGCACCAGGCAAACTCAAGCCCAGATAAAATATTTGAAATGATTTCGAATAGTATTTGAACCCAGGTCTGTATATGACCAACACTTCTCACTCACTGTTTTATCTCTCTGTCTTTCTGCTGATAGATCATCTCTATCTCTATCAATAGATTGTACTATTCACATCTATCCATCTATTGATATATCTATTTTATATCAATAGGAACTTAAAAAGTACAGGGAAAATGACTGGCTCTCGTTAGCTGAGTCAGAGGAGTTAGTCTCCTGGCTCTCATTAGCTGAGTCAGAGGAGTTAGTCCCCTGGCTCTCATTAGCTGAGTCAGAGGAGTTAGTCCCCTGGCTCTCATTAGCTGAGTCAGAGGAGTTAGTCCCCTGGCTCTCATTAGCTGAGTCAGAGGAGTTAGTCCCTTGCCTCTCGTTAGCTGAGTCAGAGGAGTTAGTCCCCTGGCTCTCATTAGCTGAGTCAGAGGAGTTAGTCCCCTGGCTCTCATTAGCTGAGTCAGAGGAGTTAGTCCCCTGGCTCTCATTAGCTGAGTCAGAGGAGTTAGTCCCCTGGCTCTCATTAGCTGAGTCATTGGAGTTAGTCCCTTGCCTCTCGTTAGCTGAGTCAGAGTAGTCCCCTGGCTCTCATTAGCTGATTCAGAGGAGTTAGTCCCCTGGCACTCATTAGCCGAGTCAGAGGAGTTAGTCCCCTGGCTCTCATTAGCCGAGTCAGAGGAGTTAGTCCCCTGGCTCTCATTAGCTGAGTCAGAGGAGTTAGTCCCCTGGCTCTCATTAGCTGAGTCAGAGGAGTTAGTCCCCTGGCTCTCATTAGCTGAGTCAGAGGAGTTAGTCCCCTGGGTCTCATTAGCTGAGTCAGAGGAGTTAGTCCCCTGGCTCTCATTAGCTGAGTCAGAGGAGTTAGTCCCCTGTCTCTCATTAGCTGAGTCAGAGGAGTTAGTCCCCTGGGTCTCATTAGCTGAGTCAGAGGAGTTAGTCCCCTTCTTCTCATTAGCTGAGTCAGAGGAGTTAGTCCCTTGGAGTTAGTCCCTAGTCCCTCATTAGCTGAGTTTAAAAAAAATGTATTCCACCAGGTAGGCTAGTTGAGAACAAGTTCTCATTTACAACTGCGACCTGGCCAAGATAAAGCAAAGCAGTGTGACAGAAACAACAACACAGAGTTACACATGGAATAAACAAACATACAGTCAATAACACAATAGAAAAAAAAGAAAGTCTATATACAGTGTGTGCAAATGGCGTAAGGACAACAGGCCCTCCGATTTGACACACTAAACTCTGTCTGCGAAGTAGTTGGTGAACCAGGTTAGGCAGTCATTTGAGAAACCAAGTCAGAGGAGTTAGTCTCCCAACAGCAGCTGAACTGGGTCAGCCTCATTAACTTAATGTTTGTCTGGTTGTTTTGCAAAAGGTGCACAGAAAAAGGGACTTTCTCATTGGAATGTAACCATTAAAAGCCCTATACTTTTAGCCCTACTTTCTCATTGGAATGTAACCATTAAAAGCCCTATACTTTTAGCCCTACTTTCTCATTGGAATGTAACCATTAAAAGCCCTATACTTTTAGCCCTACTTTCTCATTGGAATGTAACCATTAAAAGCCCTATACTTTTAGCCCTACTTTCTTAATGAACAGATGTGGGTTAACTGGTACAGTAGGATGTGGTATGCATTGTTTTGTGGCAATGACAGTGAGCTTATTTGGCTATTAGGCCGTCTTAAAAGGCAGGGAAGAGGAACGTGAGTTTGGTTGTGTGAATGAGTGTGTGTTTGGTTGTAATGCTGTGTGCCGGTGTCTTTCACTCAGAGTTGTGTGTTTGTTGGTGTTTTAGGTAAGTTGACGCGGCGAGGGAGCACAGACACGGCTGCAGACACAGACAACCTGAGTGCTAAACACTCACACTCCCATCACTCCCTGCTCAGAGACATGCCAGACCACTCCAACAGCCACGGAGACAACACCGTTCACGCCAAGGGGGAGGGTAAGAGTCTATACACCCACAACACCGTTGACACCAAGGGGGAGGGTAAGAGTATATACACCCACAACACTGTTCACACTAAGGGGGAGGGTCAGAGTCTTTACACCCACAACACTGTACACACCAAGGGGGAGGGTAAGAGTCTATACACCCACAACACCGTTGACACCAAGGGGGAGGCTAAGAATCTCTACACACACACCACCGTTCACGCCAAGGGGGAGGGTCAGAGTCTATACACCCACAACACAGTTGACACCAAGGGGGAGGGTCAGAGTCTTTAAACCCACAACACTGTACACACCAAGGAGGAGGGGAAGAGAGTCCATACACCCATATTCTGTCATCACCCACAGTTATGAACTGAACACCTTCAATGATATATCCATCCATCTATCTATCACTCCATCCATCCACTCATCCATCACTCCATCATCCATCCATCCCTTTATCCATCAAGCCTTCCATCAATCCTTCCTTCCATCCCTCCCTCCATCCATCTATTCATCCATCCAAAATATACATTTTCTCTAAATCTGTGAATGTCTCCACCCCCTCACCTCCTCTCCTCCCACCCCTCCGCCCCCAGTGCGTTCACAGATCTCCACCATCACCATGGCGACGTTCAACACCACAGTAGCGTCCTTCAACGTGGGCTATGCCGACTTCTTCACCGAGCACATGAAAAAGCTGTGTAACCCTGTACCCATCCCAGAGATGCCCCACGAGACGCTGGCGTGCGCCAACCTGCCCCGGAGCTTCACCGACTCGTGTATCAACTACTCGTGCCTGGAGGAGGGAGACAACATCGAGGGCACCAACAACTTCATCCTGAAGAATGGCATGCTGGACCTTACGGTGAGGGGCAGTGAAAAAGAGTGTCACCTGTTGGTCTGAGGTCTCTGACAGGGTTTCTGTACTGGAGGAATAACCAGGTTCACTACAGTATATATCACAACTCCAGTAGGATGGCTCACACTACCATGGCATTACTGAACCATTGGGCTCTATTTACTATGCAGTCATTTAGAAAACGCACTTATCCAGAAGCAACTTACAGTTAGTGCATTCATCTTTAAGGTAGCTAGGTGAGACAACCACATATCACAGTCAAGTAAATGTCCTGCCTGGTTCCTGCCTGGTTCCTGCCTGGTTCCTGCCTGGACAACACTTGGGGAGGAATTCGTAGGGAAGCTTGGAGAATGTTGGATGGATGGTGTGATGGATGGATGCACTTCATTTGAATGTGTCCAACCCCTGACACTGACCCCTCTGTCTCCCCGTCTACCCCTCCCAGGCCATCCTGCGGGCGGTCTACGCCGTGCTGACCCACGACATTAGCTCACGGATCTGTGACGTGTCGCTCAACATCATCGACTGCCTGCTGCAGCTGGGGGTAGTGCCGGGCATGGGAAAGAAGCTCTCCAAGCCCGACGACAAGGAGAACGATGAGACACGCCTCCCGAAGGAGGGGGCCAATCAGAGCCTGAGTGGCACCCAAGGGGGCGTGTCTGGAGGGTGCAGCGGGGCGGCACCAGGAGGAGGGGGTGGAGGAGGAGGAGGGGGGGATGGAGGAGGAGGAGGTGGGGGAAGTGGAGGAGGGAGCGGAGGAGGGAGTGGAGGAGGAAGCAAGGACGACGTGAAGAACAATAAGGAGAAAGACAGCAAGGTGGGTGTGAGAATACTTCTATGAGTTTTCAACTCTTACATTTATCTCAAATCAAAGTTTATTTGTCAGGTGCGCTGAATACAACAGGTGTAGACCTTACAGTGAAATGCTGAATACAACAGGTGTAGACCTTACAGTGAAATGCTGAATACAACAGGTGTAGACCTTACAGTGAAATGCTGAATACAACAGGTGTAGACCTAACAGTGAAATGCTGAATACAACAGGTGTAGACCTTACAGTGAAATGCTGAATACAACAGGTGTAGACCTTACAGTGAAATGCTGAATACAACAGGTGTAGACCTTACAGTGAAATGCTGAATACAACAGGTGTAGACCTTTCAGTGAAATGCTGAATACAACAGGTGTAGACCTTACAGTGAAATGCTGAATACAACAGGTGTAGACCTTACAGTGAAATGCTGAATACAACAGGTGTAGACCTTGTGTTTACTTACAGGCTCTAACCAATAGTGGCACAGAAGGCCACAGAGAGATAATTACCTGTATATTAGATAGAACAGAGCATATTATAGATGTCACTCTACTAGAACAAAACACAAAATAAAACATGATGTGTTGGTGTGAGTAATATGGCCATAACCTGTGTGAATGTTATATGTAGCGTGTATTACCCTATGCCTTCTGTTTAACTCCAAGGAGGACGGCTCTTCACTGAGTACCCACAGGCTGGCTCTTACCATGCTGATCAAGATGGTCAAGTCTCTGGGTTGTGCCTACGGCTGTGGGGAGGGCCACAGAGGACTCTCAGGGGACCGGCTCCGCATGCAGGTCAGACAACTCACAAATTGCCCCTTTAACAAAAATGGAATTAAATGAACTTTATTTAGTTATATATTTATATTTTCACTGAGGTAAAAACCTATTTTGCAAGAGAGAGACCTGGTCCAAGAAACAGTAGCATTTGACAACATAGGACCTGTTGGATTTTTTAGGGGCTTTAACAGAGTGAATGGAAACCATCATCCATTTTGGCTCCGGTTGAGATAGCTGTTTGAATCTGAGACATCCTCCATTTTGGATCTACCGTTCCCCTTGTTCCCCATACAGGCCCAGAACTGCCTGACCAACCTGTACAAGCTGGACAAGTTGCAGTTCCGTCAGACCATGAGGGACTACGTCAACAAGGACTCGCTCAACAACATTGTGGACTTCTTGCACGCACTCCTGGGCTTCTGCATGGAGCCCATCACCAACAGTAAGTGTTTGTGAGGCATGCGCCGAGTGTGTGTGTGTTGCTATGGAGCCACGGCTAACCACACACATCGGCCTCACACACCCCTCTCAACCTCTCTGATGGTAGGACTGATGAAGTCACGCTATGCAACTCACCCAATCAGCCTCCACTGACATCACACAATTCACTGATCACTCTTGTTTGTCCATGCAGAGGGGTTTGTATTATTCTCCAAAATCATCAAATGTTTCAAATAAAAGATTTCATCGTAAAGTATTTAGAAATGCTATGGGTTTAATCAGGTGAATTGGTGAGTTGACTTCTCTAAAACTAAGTCATATATTGTGTAATTCATTCTAATCTATCACAACAATCAAATCACACTAAACATTTAAAATAATGAATGTATATAATCACATTCTTATAGCAATCATTAAAATGTAATGTCCAGCAGAGTTTCAATCTCCAGATTAAAAACAAACAGTAGACAATGAGATTGACAGACGACTAATACTTAAAGTATCTTCTACCATAATCCAGTCCACTCTGCCTCACGATGCTGAATCTGACCTCACTCATACCTCCACGCATCCCAGAGTGCTCAATGTTTACCCACCGGCTGTCTCTCTGTTTCTGTGTCTGTTCTGTCACCCTCTCGCCCTCCACTCATCTGTCCTGCCTTCCCTCCCTCTGTCCCGCCCCCATCCACCTAAACAAGCCATGTTCCCCTCCTCCCTCCACTCATCTGTCCTGCCTTCCCTCCCTCTGTCCCGCCCCCATCCACCTAAACAAGCCATGTTCCCCTCCTCCCTCCACTCACTCATCCACTCTGTACACTTGCCAATCCGATGCTGTGTGGTGCTCATCACATCTCTATCTATGGCATTATGGCTCAACATGAATTAAATACCGTAATGACTGTAATATCATAGCTCTATTTTTTGGTCAGTGAAATGACCACTTGATTTTCTGATTGAACTGTATCATTGGCAAGTTACTGAACTGATGGGGGCTTTATTAACGAAAGTGCACGGGTCACCCCTTTTAGGTTCTTTATTGTAAGTCAGTTAAGTGGTGTGAGTCTGTGTGTGTGTGTGTGTGTGTGTACTGTATGTTCCCCTACGTCCGGTGGTGTGGGGGTGCCGTGTACTTTTTGTACACGTACATGTGTGTGCTGCTGGCCTGAACATCATCAACTTGTGTACCGTATCTCTTCTCTTGCAGAGTACGGCAGTGCAGGTGAGAGGTCCAGGAGGGTGAAAAAAAGAACCATCGGTAGATACACTAATATCTAAATGAACCCGATCAGATCACCATTCCTTCTAGGCACTGCTCCCATTTCTGCACACCCTCACTCTTGTCTAAAGTGGCAATCTATCAAATCTATCTAATCTATTAATCTATCAAATCTATTTATCTTTCAAATCTATTAATCTATTTATCTATCAAATCTATCAAATCTATCTAATCTATCAAATCTATTTATCTTTCAAATCTATTAATCTATTTATCTATCAAATCTATCAAATCTATTCATCTATTTATCAAATCTATCTAATCTATGTATCTATATATCTAATCTATGTATCTATATATCTAATCTATGTATCTATATATCTAATCTATGTATCTATATATCTAATCTATCTTTCTATATATCTAATAATACTTTCCCCCAAAGTATTTAGGGAAAAAAGTATTTAGTAATCAATTAATTCAATTAATTATATCAAGTTAATTACATTATTTAGACCGATGGTTGAATCTAGAACTACCTGCTCTGATATCTATGGTGACAAATCCAATTTTGAATCAATCAAGTTGGGAATCAATTAAGTTGATTCTATTCAATTCAATACAATAAACAAGTCAATTAAGTTGACATCTTTAGAGATGTCGTCCCCCTCTGACGTTGCTACAGATCGTAGATCAGATCCTTGACTCTAGCAGGCCTTAGTCACGTGCATGTATCCTTATCGGAACCCTGATCCCTTTTCAGTTTGCTTCTCATCCATGCTTATGATTTTGTGCCCTCTGTCCCCTGTCCCCCTGTCCTTGTCCCCTTGACCCTGTACCCTTCCCTTTTCTTTGACTTTATTTCAGCTCAATTGTTTTATACAGTAACCTAGGTAAGTGTCCATTTTGTACCCATTTTCTACTGCTCTGACCTGTATCACCCCTGTGCAATGTTTGGTCTCTCCCGCCTCCACCTTGCTCAAAGATAAGGCCGGGTTCGGGAACAACTTCACCACGGGGGACAACAAGTCACTGGCCCAGAACATGGAGGCAGTGGTGGTGGGCTGCATGTTCAAGTCTCTGATCACTCGCTGTGCCTCCACCACGCATGAGCTGCATAGCCCTGAGAACCTGGTGAGCATGTCTCTCTCTATCTGTCTCTCTCTCCCTCTCTCTTTGTCTCTCCGTCTCTCTCTGTCTCTGTCTCTCTCTGTCTCTGTCTCTCTCTCCCTCTCTCTGTCTCTGTCTCTCTCTCCCTCTCCCTCTCTCTGTCTCTGTCTCTGTCTCTCTCTCTATCTGTCTCTCAATTCAATTCAATTCAATTCAAGGGCTTTATTGGCATGGGAAACATGTGTTAACATTGCCAAAGCAAGTGAGGTAGACAACATACAAAGTGAATATATAAAGTGAAAAACAACAAAAATTAACAGTAAACATTACACATACAGAAGTTTCAAAACAGTAAAGACATTACAAATGTCATATTATATATATATACAGTGTTCTAACAATGTACAAATGGCTAAAGGACACAAGATAAAATAAATAAGCATAAATATGGGTTGTATTTACAATGGTGTTTGTTCTTCACTGGTTGCCCTTTTCTCGTGGCAACAGGTCACAAATCTTGCTGCTGTGATGGCACACTGTGGAATTTCACCCAGTAGATATGGGAGTTTTTCAAAATTGGATTTGTTTTCGAATTCTTTGTGGATCTGTGTAATCTGAGGGAAATATGTCTCTCTAATATGGTCATACATTGGGCAGGAGGTTAGGAAGTGCAGCTCAGTTTCCACCTCATTTTGTGGGCAGTGAGCACATAGCCTGTCTTCTCTTGAAAGCCATGTCTGCCTACGGCGGCCTTTCTCAATAGCAAGGCTATGCTCACTGAGTCTGTACATAGTCAAGGCTTCTCTCCCTCTCTCTGTCTCTGTGTCTCTGTCTCTCTCTCTGTCTCTCTCTCTCTGTGTCTCTCTGTGTCTCTCTCTCTGTCTCTCTGTCTCTCTCTCTCTCTCTCTGTCTTTCTCTCTGTCTATGTCTCACACACACACACACACACACACACACACACACACACACACACACACACACACACACACACACACACACACACACACACACACACACACACACACACACTCTCTGTCTGTCTCTGTCTGTCTCTGTCTTATAGCCATCCCCTTGTCTGGTTGTTGTTCAGTAGGGCACGCCGTAGCAAAGCGTTTTGCAACAGAAATCATCTACTGTAGCCTACACAGAAGGCATGCTGGGCGTGAGTGTGTTCAACAATCACATCAATGACTACGCGGTGTGTCCTGTTCAATTATTAAAGGGTCATTCTGCTACGTGTGGTAATAGACTCCTAATGAATTATGAATGCTGTCTCTGACGAGCTGTGCACTAATGAACAATTTGTCTAAACCACATTCTGGAATAATAAATTGTCTACCAAGTGGCATTCATAAAGTAAATATGCATAAACAAATGTACAATTTCTGAGCATGTTCATGTCTTGTACACCCTATCTAAGACAGCATGCTTATATTCACACCATCTTTTCCATTATTGTGTTTTTTAACTTACTCACCTGGAAGTAACTATAAAATCACTATACCAGAGTGTGTAAGGCTCACTGCTGTTTCTGCATTCAGACCACAGAATCATATATATATTCTGTATAGTGCTCTTGTAATACACTCTCACCATTGCATTTCCAGTAGTTTTCATCCCTACTCTCAGTCCAAAGCAAGAGATTTGGCATGGTGGCAGCTCTGTGGAGCAGGGTAACATGGTGGCAGCTCTGTGGAGCAGGGTAACATGGTGGCAGCTCTGTGGAGCAGGGTAACATGGTGGCATGGTGGCAGCTCTGTGGAGCAGGGTAACATGGTGGCAGCTCTGTGGAGCAGGGTAACATGGTGGCAGCTCTGTGGAGCAGAGAACATGGTGGCAGCTCTGTGGAGCAGGGTAACATGGTGGCAGCTCTGTGGAGCAGGGTAACCTGGTGGCAGCTCTGTGGAGCAGAGAACATTGTGGCAGCTCTGTGGAGCAGGGTAACATGGTGGCAGCTCTGTGGAGCAGGGTAACATGGTGGCAGCTCTGTGGTGCAGGGTAACATGGCGGCATGGTGGCAGCTCTGTGGAGCAGGGTAACATGGTGGCAGCTCTGTGGAGCAGGGTAACATGGTGGCATGGTGGCAGCTCTGTGGAGCAGGGTAACATGGTGGCAGCTCTGGGGAGCAGGGTAACATGGTGGCAGCTCTGTGGAGCAGGGTAACATGGTGGCAGCTCTGTGGAGCAGGGTAACATGGTGGCAGCTCTGTGGAGCAGGGTAACATGGTGGCAGCTCTGTGGAGCAGAGAACATGGTGGCAGCTCTGTGGAGCAGGGTAACATGGTGGCAGCTCTGTGGAGCAGGGTAACATGGTGGCAGCTTTGTGGAGCAGGGTAACATGGTGGCAGCTCTGTGGAGCAGGGTAACATGGTGGCAGCTCTGTGGAGCAGAGAACATGGTGGCAGCTCTGTGGAGCAGGATAACATGCTGGCAGCTCTGTGGAGCAGGGTAACATGGTGGCAGCTCTGTGGAGCAGGGTAACATGGTGGCAGCTCTGTGGAGCAGGATAACATGGTGGCAGCTCTGTGGAGCAGGGTAACATGGTGGCAGCTCTGTGGAGCAGGGTAACATGGTGGCAGCTCTGTGGAGCAGGGTAACATGGTGGCAGCTTTGTGGAGCAGGGTAACATGGTGGCAGCTTTGTGGAGCAGGGTAACATGGTGGCAGCTCTGTGGAGCAGGGTAACATGGTGGCAGCTCTGTGGAGCAGGGTAACATGGTGGCAGCTTTGTGGAGCAGGGTAACATGGTGGCAGCTCTGTGGAGCAGGGTAACATGGTGGCAGCTCTGTGGAGCAGAGAACATGGTGGCAGCTCTGTGGAGCAGGGTAACATGGTGGCAGCTCTGTGGAGCAGGGTAACATGGTGGCAGCTCTGTGGAGCAGAGAACATGGTGGCAGCTCTGTGGAGCAGGGTAACATGGTGGCAGCTCTGTGGAGCAGGGTAACATGGTGGCAGCTCTGTGGTGCAGGGTAACATGGTGGCATGGTGGCAGCTCTGTGGAGCAGGGTAACATGGTGGCAGCTCTGTGGAGCAGGGTAACATGGTGGCAGCTCTGGGGAGCAGGGTAACATGGTGGCAGCTCTGTGGAGCAGGGTAACATGGTGGCAGCTCTGTGGAGCAGGGTAACATGGTGGCAGCTCTGTGGAGCAGGGTAACATGGTGGCAGCTCTGTGGTGCAGGGTAACATGGTGGCAGCTCTGTGGAGCAGAGAACATGGTGGCAGCTCTGTGGAGCAGGGTAACATGGTGGCAGCTCTGTGGAGCAGGGTAACATGGTGGCAGCTTTGTGGAGCAGGGTAACATGGTGGCAGCTCTGTGGAGCAGGGTAACATGGTGGCAGCTCTGTGGAGCAGGATAACATGGTGGCAGCTCTGTGGAGCAGGGTAACATGGTGGCAGCTCTGTGGAGCAGGGTAACATGGTGGCAGCTCTGTGGAGCAGGATAACATGGTGGCAGCTCTGTGGAGCAGGGTAACATGGTGGCGGCTTTGTGGAGCAGGGTAACATGGTGGCAGCTCTGTGGAGCAGGGTAACATGGTGGCAGCTCTGTGGTGCAGGGTAACATGGTGGCAGCTCTGTGGAGCAGGGTAACATGGTGGCAGCTCTGTGGTGCAGGGTAACATGGTGGCAGCTCTGTGAAGCAGGATAACATGGTGGTAGCTCTGTGGAGTAGGGTAACATGGCTGCATTGGGCTCTGTAGCAGCTGTCTGGTGCAGGGTAACATACAGAAGGCTTCAGGGGCCATTTGATGGCTGACACTGTAGTATACTGACTCACTGCAGTACTGTGTGGCAACACTGTCCTCTCACTACTGACTAGCTGACTGAGAACCCACACACACACAATTACACACCCCACAATGACATGAATGAGGTCAGCTCTTTGTTGGTTTTTGTACGGGGTCTAAATATACTTTTCCTTCCTTCCTTCCTTCCTTCCTTCCTTCCTTCCTTCCTTCCTTCCTTCCTTCCTTCCTTCCTTCCTTCCTTCCTTCCTTCCTTCCTTCCTTCCTTCCTTCCTTCCTTCCTTCCTTCCTTCCTTCCTTCCTTCCTTCCTTCCTTCCTTCCTCTCTCTCTCTATCTCTTTCTGTCTCTCTCTTTCTCTCTCTCTTTCTGTCTCTCTCTTTCTCTCTCTCTCGTAGACGCACACACACTCTCTCTCACTCACTCACACACACACACACACACACACACACACACACACACACACACACACACACACACACACACACACACACACACACACACACACACATACAAGCAATTGATGTGTTTGATGATAATTACTTAGTCATTGTGTTGTCTGTCTGTCTGTCTGTCTGTCTGTCTGTCTGTCTGTCTGTCTGTCTGTCTGTCTGTCTGTCTGTCTGTCTGTCTGTCTGTCTGTCTGTCTGTCTGTCTGTCTGTCTGTCTGTCTGTCTGTCTGTCTGTCTGTCTGTCTGTCTGTCCTCTATCTCCCCACCCCCCATCCAGGGTCTGTACTGTGACATCCGCCAGCTGGTGCAGTTCATCAAGGAGTCCCATGGCAACGTGTTCCGCAGGGTGGCATTGAGCGCGCTCCTGGACTCGGCCGAGAAAGTGGCCACCACTAAGAAGCCAGAGGAGAAGGAGGAGCCTATCACCAAACCTACAGCATCCAGGAGGTAGTCCACAGAACAAGGACCTCCCACTGGTTGAATCCATGTTATTTCCATGTCATTTCAACCTAACAAATCTACGTGATGACGTTGAATCCACGTTATTTCCATGTCATTTCAACCAAACAAAATTACGTGATGACGTTGAATCAACGTTATTTCCATGTCATTTCAACCAAACAAATCTACGTGATGACGTTGAATCAACGTTATTTCCATGTCATTTCAACCAAACAAATCTACGTGATGACGTTGAATCAACGTTATTTCCATGTCATTTCAACCAAACAAAATTACGTGATGACGTTGAATCAACGTTACTTCCATGTCATTTCAACCAAACAAATCTACGTGATGACGTTGAATCAACGTTACTTCCATGTCATTTCAACCAAACAAATCTACGTGATGACGTTGAATCCACGTTACTTCCATGTCATTTCAACCAAACAAATCTACGTGATGACGTTGAATCCACGTGGAAAACTGTTTGGATTTTGCAAAAGGTCATCAACATCAGGCCATTTAGTCTTTTTTTCACCCAACGTTTTCGTTGATTTCACTTTAAATTCACGTTAGTTGACATCGCAAACAAATGTAAATCAAACTGAATGTTGAACTGCCGTAAATGGCCAGTGGGTTGGCACCATACATATAGAACAACCAATCACAGACAGGTAAAAACAGCAGGGATATCTGTACGTTGAGGGTGGTTGTGCAGATGGAGTGAACCCTGTCTTGTCCTACTGGTACTGACTCTGTTGATCACTTCTTCATTGAGGACAAATGTACTACGACTGTGATATGTGGTCTCATCTAGCTATTTCACCATCAATCCACTAACTATACATCTGACATTTTAGTCATTTAGCAGACGCGGTTATCATTGCAATTTACAGGAGCAATTAGGGTTAAATGCCTTGCTGAAGGGCACATGGACAGGAATTAGAATCAGCGACCTTTTGGATACTGGCCTAACGCTTTTAACCTCTAGGCTACCTGCGGGCTGGATAAGACAATCTGCTTATTGACTCACATGTAAATGTTAGGCAATCTGAAAAGGAGCACAGTATTTCTCCTAGGTGTTGTCCAGGTGGGGTGCTACAAAGGCCCCAAACCAACATCCTGTGCCTGAAAGGTTTCGATAGGGGAAGGATAGTGAAAACACTGTAGGGGTGATGGAATGTTTCCAGACGGCTACTCCATACAACACAACCTTAGTTGCTACTATTGGGGTCTAACCTGTCCTGGGTGGTTCTGACTATACTGTAGCCTTGTCAGGAACAATTAGATCTGTGTGTCCTTTGTGCAGGTCAGAGGCAGGTGTGTCTGGGGAAAAGGGAGGGCAGCCGTCCACCGCTGCAGACGAGTGCCGCAGCTGCATATCCAGCCGCCCCCCCCAGACACCAGAGCAGTGAGTACCCCCTCTTCACACACACACACACACACACACACACACACACACACACACACACACACACACACACACACACACACACACACACATACATACGCATACATACACACACACATACACACACGATCTTGTACACGCACCTTAACCCAAAAACTTAACCCTAACCCTATCTCCAGCTACTAACCCTAACCCTAAAACTAACCCTAGCTCATAATCCTAAAACTAACCCTAGCTCCTAACTCTAAAACTAACCCTAGCTCCTAACCCTAAAACTAACCCTAGCTCCTAACCCTAAAACTAACCCTAGCTCCTAACCCTAAAACTAACCCTAGCTCCTAACCCTAAAACTAACCCTAGCTCCTAACCCTAAAACTAACCCTAGCTCCTAACCCTAAAACTAACCCTAGCTCCTAACCCTTAATGTAATTCTAACCCTAACACTAATTATAATTTTTAACCCCCTAGAAATAGCATTTGACCTGTAGGGACCAACAGAATGTCCCCAGTTGTCAATTTTTTTGTTTACTTTTCTTGTGGGGACTTCTGGCCCTACAAGAATAGTTAAACACACACACACACACAAACACAATCACAGATAGACACAGTATCAGTCTTTATTTTTACTATTTTCTACATTTTCTACAAGAGTATGCAAAGCTGTCATCGAGGCAAAGGGTGGCTACTTTGAAGAAAATATATTTTGATTTGTTTAACACTTCTTTGATTACTACATGATTCCATATGTGTTATTTCATAGTTTTGATGTCTTCACTATTATTCTACAATGTATACAATAGTAAAAATAAAGAAAAACCCTTAAACGAGTAGGTGTGTCCAAACTTTTGACTGGTACTGTGCATGAATGTACGCCCCACAAAATGTATGTTTGATGAGAACTATTTAGTCATTGTGTTCACTGTCTGTCTCTCTGTCTGTCTGTCTGTCTGTCTGTCTGTCTGTCTGTCTGTCTGTCTGTCTGTCTGTCTGTCTGTCTGTCTGTCTGTCTGTCTGTCTGTCTGTCTGTCTGTCTGTCTGTCTGTCTGTCTGTCTGTCTGTCTGTCTGTCTGTCTGTCTGTCTCTGTCTCTCTGTCTCTCTCTACCTCCATCCCTGTTTCTCTCCCCAGTGATGAACAGATTCCGGGGGCTCTGCTGGGCAAGAAGGACTTCTGGAGGAAGATGTTCAAGTCACAGAGTGCTGCCAGCGACACCAGCAGCCTATCAGAGCAGGACACGTCAGAGTGCACCACCGCCCACTCGGGCACCACCACGGACCGACGCACCCGCTCACGCTCCCGACGCATCTCTCTGCGCAAGAAGCTCAAGCTGCCCATCGGTAGGTGGCAGTGCCCCCCACAGTACCACAGCGCCACCCTGTGTCCATCTATATTCATTCTAGTGATGTCATCCACTAAGGGTCATGACGGGAATTTTTTTCCGGTAAACTTTCCAAATGTCAACAAAACAAAATACGCTAGACAGGGTGGGATGTTTTTGTCGGTAAAATGAATTATGCGAGAAGTGTCGGTGGAAACGCTATTATGAGCAAATATTGATATAATAACCATAATATTGAAGTAAACTTGGAGTCACACAATGACATGTGTGAAATCCTCCCACGACGACTAGTTGGGAAAGCAAGCAGTTTATTAGGTTACAGATGAAATAAGTTATGATGAACTTCACACGGTGGTGAATGTGCACTGTGATGAGCTTGATGCTCCTTTCCACTAAATATCGAGGGTCTTATTTTGGTGACATGATCATCAACGCTTGGCTGTCTTTTGACAATTAAAAATAATCTTGCTCTTTTGTTCATAATAATCTCATCATGTAGGCTATATGTGCGCACATGTGCCAAAACAATAGTGGGCTCATATAACGCAAGACTTTTTGTGAAAACCATCAGTAGACACCTGTCTATATAACATGGTTGACAGTGTATGTCAGAGCAAAAACCAAGCCATGAGGTCGAAGGAATTGTCCGAAGAGCACCGAGACAGGATTGTGTCGAGGCATAGATCTGGTTAAGGGTACCAAAACATTTCTACAGCATTGAAGGTCCCCAAGAACACAGTGGCCTCCATCAATCTTAAATGGAAGAAGTTTGGAACCACCAAGAGCTCCAGAGTTCCTCTGTGGAGATGGGAGAACCTTCCAGAAGGACAACCATCTCTGCAGCACTCCACCAATCATGACTTTATGGTAGAGTGGCCAGACGGAAGCCACTCCTCAGTAAAAGGCACATGACAGCCCACTTGGAGTTTGCCAAAAGGCACCTAAAGGACTCTCAGAACAAGAGAAACAAGATTCTCAAACAAGATTCTCAAAGCGTCACGCCTGGAGGAAACTAGGCACCTTTCATCACCTGGCCAATACCATCCCTGCGGTGAAGCATAGTGGTGGCAGCATCAAGCTGTGGGGATGTTTTTCAGTGACAGGGACTGGGAGACTATTCAGAATCAAGGGAAAGATGAATGGAGCAAATTACAGAAAGATCCTTGATGAAAACTTGCTCCAGAGTGCAAATTCCAACAGGACAACGACCCTAAGCACACAGCAAAGACAACGCAAGAGTGGCTTGGGACCAGTCTCTGAATGTCCTTGAGTGGCCCAGCCAGAGCCTGGACTTAAACCCGATCAAGGATCTCTGAAGAGCCCTGAAACCAGCTGTGCAGCGATGCTCCCCTTCCAACCTGACAGAGCTTGAGAGAATCTGCAGAGAAGAATGGGAGAAACTCCCGAAATACAGGTGTGCCAAGCTTGTAGCATCATACTTAAGACTCAAGGCTGTATAGCTGCTAAATGTGCTTCAACAAAGTATTGAGTAAAGGGACTGGAAAGCCCATAAAATTGTCAGTGACTCCAGTCACCCAAGTTATAGACTGTTTTCTCTGCTACCACATGGCAAGCAGTACCGGAGCACCAAGTCTAGGACCAAAAGGCTCCTCAACAGCTTCTACCCCCAAGCTATAAGACTGCTGAACAATTAATAAAATCGCCACCGGACTATATACATTGACCCCCTCCCTTTTGTACACCGCTGCTACTCGTTGTTTATTATCTATGCATAGTCACTTCACCCCTACAGTGGCTTGCGAAAGTATTCACCCCTCTCGGCATTTTTCCTATTTTGTTGCCCTGGAATTAAAATAGATTTTTGGGGGGTTTGTATCATTTGATTTACACAACATGCCTACCACCTTGAAGATGCTAAATATTTTTTATTGTGAAAAAAACAGTAAATAAGACAAAAAAACTGACCTTGAGCGTGCATAACTATTCATCCCCCCAAGGTCAATACTTTGTAGAGCCACCTTTTGCAGCAATTACAGCTGCAAGTCTCTTGGGGTATGTCTCTATAAGCTTGGCACATCTAGCCACTGGGATTTTTGCCCATTCTTCAAGGCAAAACTGCTCCAGTTCCTTCAAGTTGGATGGGTTCCGCTGGTGTACAGCACTCTTTAAGTCATACCGCAGATTTTCAATTGGATTGAGGTCTGGGCTTTGACTAGACCATTTCAAGACATTTAAATGTTTCCCCTTAAACCACTTGAGTGTTGCTTTAGCAGTATGTTTAAGGTCATTGTCGTGCTGGAAGGTGAACCTCTGTCCCAGTCTCAACTCTCTGGAAGACTGAAACAGGTTTCCCTCAAGAATGTCCCTGTATTTAGCATCATCCATGATTCCTTCAATTCTGACCAGTTTCCCAGTCATGATGCTGCCACCACCGTGCTACACTGTGGGGATGGTTTTCACGGGGTGATGAGAGTTGGTGGGTATGCGCCAGACATAGCGTTTTCCTTGATGGCCAGAAGGCTGACCAGAGTACCTTCTACCATCTGTTTGGGGAGTCTCCCACATGCCTTTTGGCAAACACCAAACATGTTTGCTTATTTTTTTCTTTAAGTAATGGCTTTTTTCTGGCCACTCTTCTGTAAAGCCCAGCTCTGTGGAGTGCACGGCTTAAAGTTGTCTTATGGACAGATACTCCAATAGGTGCATGTTACAAAAAAAGTTTGATTTGATTTAAATACTTATGTAAATGCACTGTATCTGATGGGAAATCGGGCATATTGGACCAATTGTTTGTATGCAGATTTTTGAATATTCGCATGAAAATCTGTCACCAATTGGATAGAAACCTAACTACTGACACGATGTATGATTAATTGAAAATACAACTTTGTCACTGGATCATTAGTGTCGTGATGAACTCATAGCTGCATCTCTCTAACTTTGTGTTACTAAGTACAGGATTTGCGTGTAGGCAAATGTCATGTTTCTGAATGCTAACTTCATGCTTCTGTAGGCTAACGTCATGTTTCTGTAGGCTAACATCATGTTTCTGTATTCTGTAGGCTAATGTCATTTTTCTGTAGGCTAACATGTTTCTGTAGTCTAACATCATGTTTCTGTAGGCTAACATCATGTTTCTGTAGGCTAACATCATGTTTCTGTCGTCTAACGTCATGTTTCTGTAGGCTAACATCATGTTTCTGTAGGCTAACATGTTTCTGTACTCTAACATCATGTCTCTGTAGGCTAACATCATGTTTCTGTAGTCTAACATCATGTTTCTGTAGGCTAACATCATGTTTCTGTAGGCTAACATGTTTCTGTAGTCTAACATCATGTCTCTGTAGGCTAACATCATGTTTCTGTAGTCTAACATCATGTTTCTGTAGGCTAACATCATGTTTCTGTAGGCTAACATGTTTCTGTAGTCTAACATCATGTTTCGGTAGGCTAACATCATGTTTCTGTAGTCTAACATCATGTTTCTGTAGGCTAACATCATGTTTCTGTAGGCTAACATGTTTCTGTAGTCTAACATCATGTTTCTGTAGGCTAACATGTTTCTGTAGTCTAACATCATGTTTCTGTAGGCTAACGTCATGTTTCTGTAGGCTAACATCATGTTTCTGTAGTCTAACATCATGTTTCTGTAGTCTAACGTCATGTTTCTGTAGGCTAACGTCATGTTTCTGTAGGCTAACATCATGTTTCTGTAGGCTAACATCATGATTCTGTAGGCTAACGTCATGTTTCTGTAGGCTAACGTCATGTTTCTGTAGGATAACGTCATGTTTCTGTAGGCTAACGTCATGTTTCTGTAGACTAACGTCATGTTTCTGTAGACTAACGTCATGTTTCTGTAGGCTAACGTCATGTTTCTGTAGGCTAATGTCATGTTTCTGTAGGTTAGCATGTTTCTGTAGGCTAACATCATGTTTCTGTAGGCTAATGTCATGTTTCTGTAGGCTAACATCATGTTTCTGTAGGCTAACATCATATTTCTGTAGGTTAACATGTTTCTGTAGGTTAGCATGTTTCTGGACGCTAACTTCATGTTTCTGTAGTCTAACATCATGTTTCTGTAGGCTAACATCATGTTTCTGTAGGCTAACATCATGTTTCTGTAGGCTAACATGTTTCTGTAGTCTAACATCATGTTTCTGTAGGCTAACGTCATGTTTCTGTAGGCTAACATCATGTTTCTGTAGGCTAACATGTTTCTGTAGTCTAACATCATGTTTCTGTAGGCTAACGTCATGTTTCTGTAGGCTAACATCATGTTTCTGTAGGCTAACGTCATGTTTCTGTAGTCTAACATCATGTTTCTGTAGGCTAACATGTTTCTGTAGGCTAATGTCATGTTTCTGTAGGTTAGCATGTTTCTGTAGGCTAACATCATGTTTCTGTAGGCTAATGTCATGTTTCTGTAGGCTAACATCATGTTTCTGTAGGCTAACATCATATTTCTGTAGGTTAACATGTTTCTGTAGGTTAGCATGTTTCTGGACGCTAACTTCATGTTTCTGTAGTCTAACATCATGTTTCTGTAGGCTAACATCATGTTTCTGTAGGCTAACATGTTTCTGTAGTCTAACATCATGTTTCTGTAGGCTAACGTCATGTTTCTGTAGGCTAACATCATGTTTCTGTAGGCTAACATGTTTCTGTAGTCTAACATCATGTTTCTGTAGGCTAACATGTTTCTGTAGTCTAACATCATGTTTCTGTAGGCTAACGTCATGTTTCTGTAGGCTAACATCATGTTTCTGTAGGCTAACGTCATGTTTCTGTAGTCTAACATCATGTTTCTGTAGGCTAACATGTTTCTGTAGGCTAACATCATGTTTCTGTAGGCTAACATCATGTTTCTGTAGGCTAACATGTTTCTGTAGGTTAACATGTTTCTGTAGGCTAACATCATGTTTCTGTAGGCTAACATCATGTTTCTGTAGGCTAACATCATGTTTCTGTAGTCTAACATCATGTTTCTGTAGTCTAACATCATGTTTCTGTAGGCTAACATGTTTCTGTAGTGTAACATCATGTTTCTGTAGGCTAACATCATGTTTCTGTAGGCTAACATGTTTCTGTACGCTAATGTCATGTTTCTGTAGGTTAGCATGTTTATGTACGCTAACGTCATGTTTCTGTAGTCTAATGTCATGTTTCTGTAGGTTAGCATGTTTCTGTACGCTAACTTCATGTTTCTGTAGGTTAACATCATGTTTTGTTGTACGGGTGATGAGTAGACAATTCACTTAATCTCTTTATGGTCTTCTTTTGTATTCCTTTTGTCCCTAGCATGCCGTGGGACTGTTCGCCTTCCAATTACCGTCTCTGTCTTACGTATGTGTGTATGTGTGTGTGTGTGTATGTGTGTATGTGTGTGTGTGTGTGTATGCTTCACAGACGCTCTTTGTTTGTTTGTTGTGTACAACTGCTCCTATGTGCCTTGTTCTATGACCAAGTGTTTTATGCTATTCTGTCTGCATTTGTGTGGATTATAACTTTTATTTGTGTTTATGCTCCTGTGTGTGTGTGTATTCAGTATGTCTTCTGCCAGTATGTGTATGTCTCGATGTATAAGTGTGATGTTTACCCCCTCTGCACTCCTCCCTCCCTCCATCCATCCCTCCATTACTCTGACCTGGGTGGGGTGGGGTGTGTTTGCAGGTAACTGGCTTAAGCGGTCATCTCTGTCTGGGCTGACCGACGGGGTGGAGGACTTGTTGGACATCAGCTCTGTGGACCGACTCTCCTTCATCCGCCAGAGCTCCAAGGTCAGGGGTCACCTACTGACCAGAAGGGGTCGTGTCTCTCACAACTGTCTACTTCAGTGCTCTCCGACCCTGTTCCTGGAGAACTACCATCCTGTAGGGTTTCGCTCCAACCCAAGTTGTAACTAACCTGATTCAGCTTATCAACCAGCTAACTATTAGAATCAGGTGTGCTAAATTAGGGTTGGAGTGAAAACATACAGGACGGTAGCTCTCCAGGAACAGGGTTGGAGAGCCCTGGTCTTACAGCCATGGGCTGATGTATAACCTTTTCTCACAACTGAGCTGAGCACACACATGTCCTCTTGTATTGTTACCTGGGCATTTTGATCATTTCTAAGGGATAGACAAGAAAATCTATTTAAATGACAAAATGACTAGTTAGATGGTTTGTGTTTCTTTTGTTTACAACTTGTTATTTCTGTTTATATATTTATTTATCTTTTTAATGCTACATATTTGTTGTTCTACTGCCGGTGGTGTGGACAGTCTTTTCTCTCTCCACCGCCCCTGCCTGCAGGTGAAGTTCACCAGCAACGTGAAGCTGTCAGAGTGCGGAGGGGGAGCGGGGGGCGTGGAGTACGGCCGGGACGAGGAGGAGAATTTCTTCAAGCGGCTCGGTAAATGGCGGTCTGGCAGGCGGAACCCATCCAAGCTTCACCACACAGAAGAGAAAGATGGTAGACCCCCGGGGTGTCCCCTATCACCCCCCGCCCGCTCGCCCCCTCACCCCGCCCGCCTGTTCCATCCGTAGTCTGTCTATGGTCTGTCCGTTGGCCTGTCCTGTGCGTCCAGTGATCTGTACACTCTGCCGCCATCTTTCATGCTAGTGGTGTTTGTATGTATTTGTCGACCACTGCCTGTGCAAGCCCCTGGCAGATTGAGGGGGAGAC
The DNA here is from genome assembly GCF_002021735.2 of Oncorhynchus kisutch. NCBI lineage: Eukaryota > Metazoa > Chordata > Actinopteri > Salmoniformes > Salmonidae > Oncorhynchus > Oncorhynchus kisutch. The sequence goes on from NW_022263106.1 coordinate 41,133, forward strand.
CCCTAGCATATACATGCCCTAGACTCATACATGATGCCTTAGACTCATACATGATGCCCTAGACTCATACATGATACCCTAGACTGATACATGATGCCCTAGACTCATACATGATGCCCTAGACTCATACATGATGCCCTAGACAGATACATGATGCCCTAGACTCATACATGATGCCCTAGACTGATACATGATGCCCTAGACAGATACATGATGCCCTAGACTGATACATGATGCCCTAGACTCATACATGATGCCCTAGACTCATACATGATACCCTAGACTCATACATGATACCCTGGACTCATACATGATGCCCTAGACTCATACATGATGCCCTAGACTCATACATGATGCCCTAGACTCATACATGATGCCCTAGACTCATACATGATGCGTAGACTCATACATGATACCCTAGACTGTTACATGATGCCCTAGACTTATACATGATGCCCTAGACTCATATATGATACCCTAGACAGTTACATGATGCCCTAGACTCATACATGATACCCTAGACTGTTACATGATGCCCTAGACTCATACATGATACCCTAGACTGTTACATGATGCCCTAGACTCATACATGATACCCTAGACAGTTACATGATGCCCTAGACTCATATATGATACCCTAGACTGTTACATGATGCCCTAGACTCATATATGATACCCTAGACTGTTACATGATGCCCTAGACTCATATATGATACCCTAGACTGTTACATGATGCCCTAGACTCATACATGATACCCTAGACTGTTACATGATGCCCTAGACTCATACATGATGCCTAGACTCATGCATGATGCCCTAGACTGATACATGATACCCTAGACTCATATATGATACCCTAGACTGTTACATGATGCCCTAGACTCATACATGATACCCTAGACAGTTACATGATGCCCTAGACTCATATATGATACCCTAGACTGTTACATGATGCCCTAGACTCATACATGATACCCTAGACTGTTACATGATGCCCTAGACTCATACATGATGCCTAGACTCATGCATGATGCCCTAGACTGATACATGATACCCTAGACTCATACATGATGCCCTAGACTCATACATGATGCCCTAGACTCATACATGATACCCTAGACTGTTACATGATGCCCTAGACTTATACATGATGCCCTAGACTCATACATGATACCCTAGACAGTTACATGATGCCCTAGACTCATATATGATGCCCTAGACTCATACATGATACCCTAGACTCATACATGATGCCCTAGACTCATACATGATACCCTAGACTCATACATGATGCCCTAGACTCATACATGATACCCTAGACTCATACATGATACCCTAACATGGGGACTCCAGAAGTTATAGTAACCATCAGCCTTTTAAGCAAATGCCCATCTTTTAGCTCACTGGACAGTTCCTTGTCACCTCTGCCCAGTGCCCACACCGACAGGCCCTTATTATATCCCATTGGGGATTTTTTTGTCCCCGGGGTCTGTTCCATCCCTGTTTAATGGCAGCCATATTGAACTCTTCTCCTGGCCAGAGGAAGCTCCATGGTCCTTCTGCTAGCATTGCACAATCTAGCCACATACGGACACCTCCAATGTCCCCATGGATATGAGAGACAGGTAGAGGGACCGGGAGAAGGAGGGAGAGAGGGACAAGACAGGTAGATGGAGGAGGGAGAGAGGGACCAGACAGGTAGAGGGACCGGGAGAAAGAGGGAGAGAGAGACAAGACAGGTAGACGGAGGAGGGAGAGAGGGACCAGACAGGTAGAGGGACCAGGAGAAGGAGGGAGAGAGGGACAAGACAGGTAGACGGAGGAGGGAGAGAGGGACCAGACAGGTAGAGGGACCGGGAGAAGGAGGGAGAGAGGGACAAGACAGGTAGAGAGACCGGGAGAAGGAGGGAGAGAGGGACAAGACAGGTAGAGGGAGGAGGGAGAGAGGGACCAGACAGGTAGAGGGACCAGGAGAAGGAGGGAAAGAGGGACAAGACAGGTAGAGGGACCAGGAGAAGGAGGGAGAGAGACAAGACAGGTAGAGGGACCGGGAGAAGGAGGGAAAGAGGGATAAGACAGGTAGAGGGACCGGGAGAAGGAGGGAAAGAGGGACAAGACAGGTAGAGGGACCGGGAGAAGGAGGGAGAGAGGGACAAGACAGGTAGAGGGACCGGGAGAAGGAGGGAGAGAGGGACAAGACAGGTAGAGGGACTGGGAGAAGGAGGGAGAGAGGGACAAGACAGGGAAGAGGAGAGGGGGATAGACGAGGGGTAGATAGTGAGACTCCAAACACAACATGTGGGGCACATGGTGCTGTAACTGTCTTGTCTTTGTTGAACCACTTATCCCATTATGGACAGAAACCCACAAAATCAAGAAATATTACCATGAAGAGTTACAACAAAGTCATCATATTTGTTGAATGTTGCACATTTCCTTGCTTAATGACCGTGTGTCCATCTTTCTCTCCAGCTTCGTTTGTTAAGTGGCTCGATGGTGCTTTTCGTTCAATGGATTCAGACATGACCTAATCATGCTATGTTCTATAGTCTGTTCTCTCCTTCTTTTGTGTGATCATGTTGCTATATGGGTGTGTCATTCATGCCAGCACTCGCAAAGATATTGCCCAGAGCCCTGAGTTTTTCCTGGTTAGATCAGATGGTCAGAAAAACCTCCAGGCTCTAGTTATGCTGTAGAATAGAGGTCCAGGCCCCAGATGGCTCTAGTCTGCTCTACTCACCTCTTTTCCTTCTGTTACTGCTGTTTCTATCGCTGTTCTCCCCCATCACTTCCTCCCTCCCCCTTCCTCTCTCTGTTCTCCCCCATCACTTCCTCCCTCCCCCTTCCTCTCTCTCTGTTCTCCCCCATCACTTCCTCCCTCCCCCTTCCTCTCTCTCTGTTCTCCCCCATCACTTCCTCCCTCCCCCTTCCTCTCTCTCTTCTCTTCCTATCCTCCTATCCCTCCCTCCTCTTCCTCCCTCCCCCTTCCTCTCTCTCTGTTCTCCCCCATCACTTCCTCCCTCCCCCTTCCTCTCTCTCTGTTCTCCCCCATCACTTCCTCCCTCCCCATTCCTCTCTCTGTTCTCCCCCATCACTTCCTCTCTCTCTGTTCTCCCCCATCACTTCCTCCCTCCCCCTTCCTCTCTCTCTGTTCTCCCCCATCACTTCCTCCCTCCCCCTTCCTCTCTCTGTTCTCCCCCATCACTTCCTCCCTCCCCCTTCCTCTCTCTCTGTTCTCCCCCATCACTTCCTCCCTCCCCCTTCCTCTCTCTCTGTTCTCCCCCATCACTTCCTCCCTCCCCTTCCTCTCTCTGTTCTCCCCCATCACTTCCTCCCTCCCCCTTCCTCTCTCTGTTCTCCCCCATCACTTCCTCCCTCCCCCTTCCTCTCTCTGTTCTCCCCCATCACTTCCTCCCTCCCCCTTCCTCTCTCTCTGTTCTCCCCCATCACTTCCTCCCTCCCCCTTCCTCTCTCTCTGTTCTCCCCCATCACTTCCTCCCTCCCCTTCCTCTCTCTGTTCTCCCCCATCACTTCCTCCCTCCCCCTTCCTCTCTCTGTTCTCCCCCATCACTTCCTCCCTCCCCCTTCCTCTCTCTGTATCTCTCTCTGTTCTCCCCCATCACTTCCTCCCTCCCCCTTCCTCTCTCTGTTCTCCCCCATCACTTCCTCCCTCCCCCTTCCTCTCTCTGTATCTCTCTCTGTTCTCCCCCATCACTTCCTTCCCTCCCCCTTCCTCTCTCTGTTCTCCCCCATCACTTCCTCCCTCCCCCTTCCTCTCTCTGTTCTCCCCATCACTTCCTCCCTCCCCCTTCCTCTCTCTGTATCTCTCTCTGTTCTCCCCCATCACTTCCTCACTCCCCCTTCCTCTCTCTCTGTTCTCCCCCATCACTTCCTCCCTCCCCCTTCCTCTCTCTCTTCTCTTCCTATCCTCCTATCCCTCCCCTCCTCTTCCTCCCTCCCCCTTCCTCTCTCTCTGTTCTCCCCCATCACTTCCTCCCTCCCCCTTCCTCTCTCTCTGTTCTCCCCCATCACTTCCTCCCTCCCCCTTCCTCTCACTGTTCTCCCCCATCACTTCCTCCCTCCCCCTTCCTCTCTCTGTTCTCCCCCATCACTTCCTCCCTCCCCCTTCCTCTCTCTGTTCTCCCCCATCACTTCCTCCCTCCCCCTTCCTCTCTCTGTTCTCCCCCATCACTTCCTCCCTCCCCCTTCCTCTCTCTCTGTTCTCCCCCATCACTTCCTCCCTCCCCCTTCCTCTCTCTGTTCTCCCCCATCATTTCCTCCCTCCCCCTTCCTCTCTCTCTGTTCTCCCCCATCACTTCCTCCCTCCCCCTTCCTCTCTCTCTGTTCTCCCCCATCACTTCCTCCCTCCCCCTTCCTCTCTCTCTTCTCCTCCTATCCTCCTATCCCTCCCCTCCTCTTCCTCTCTCTCTCCTCCTATCCTCCTATCCCTCCCCTCCTCTTCCTCTCTCTCTGTTCTCCCCCATCACTTCCTCCCTCCCCCTTCCTCTCTCTCTTCTCTTCCTATCCTCCTATCCCTCCCCTCCTCTTCCTCTCTCTCTTCTCCTCCTATCCCTCCCCTCCTCTTCCTCTCTCTCTCTTCTCCTCCTATCCTCCTATCCCTCCCCTCCTCTTGCTCTCTCTCTCTTCTCCTCCTATCCTCCTATCCCTCCCCTCCTCTTCCTCTCTCTCTCTTCTCCTCCTATCCTCCTATCCCTCCCCTCCTCTTCCTCTCTCTCTCCTCTCCTCCTATCCTCATATCCCTCCCCCTTCCTCTTGCTCTCTCTCTCTTCTCCTCCTATCCTCCTATCCCTCCCCTCCTCCTTCCCCTTTTCCTCCGCTCCCTCCTCCCTATCTCTGTATCTATCGCTGTTCTCCCCCATCACTTCCTCCCTCCCCCTTCCTCTTGCTCTCTCTCTCTTCTCCTCCTATCCTCCTATCCCTCCCCTCCTCTTCCTCTCTCTCTCTTCTCCTCCTATCCTCCTATCCCTCCCCTCCTCTTCCTCTCTCTCTCTACTCCTCCTATCCTCCTATCCCTCCCCCTTCCTCTTGCTCTCTCTCTCTTCTCCTCCTATCCTCCTATCCCTCCCCTCCTCTTCCTCTCTCTCTCTTCTCCTCCTATCCTCCTATCCCTCCCCTCCTCCTTCCCCTTTTCCTCCGCTCCCTCCTCCCTATCTCTGTATCTATCGCTGTTCTCCCCCATCACTTCCTCCCTCCCCTTCCTCTTGCTCTCTCTCTCTTCTCCTCCTATCCTCCTATCCCTCCCCTCCTCTTCCTCTCTCTCTCTTCTCCTCTTTCTCCTCTTATCCTCCTATCCCTCCCCTCTCCCCTCCTCTCTTTCTCTCATCTACCCTTCCCCATCCTTCCCATTCCTCATCTCCCCTCCCCCTCTCTCTCTCTTCTCCTCCTTCTCCTCCTATCCTCCTATCCCGCACCTCCTCCTTCCCCTTTTCCTCCGCTCCCTCCTCCCTATCTCTGTATCTATCGCTGTTCTCCCCCATCACTTCCTCCCTCCCCCTTCCTCTCTCTCTCTTCTCCTCCTATCCCTCCCCTCCTCTTCCTCTCTCTCTTCTCCTCCTATCCCTCCCCTCCTCTTCCTCTCTCTCTCTTCTCCTCCTATCCTCCTATCCCTCCCCTCCTCTTGCTCTCTCTCTCTTCTCCTCCTTCTCCTCTTATCCTCCTATCCCTCCCCTCTCCCTCTCCCCTCCTCTCTTTCTCTTTCTCTCATCTACCCTTCCCCATCCTTCCCATACCTCATCTCCCCTCCCCCTCTCTCTCTCCCGCTCCCTTCCTCCTCCACCAGGGCCCCAGGGGTTCCAGGAGCGCCTGGCAGCCAGCCAGGAGGCCATGAAGAACAAGAACGTGGTGAACCTGACCGCCATCCGCCAGGGCATGAAACGCTTCCAGTTCCTGTTGAACTGCTGCGAGCCAGGCACCATCCCTGACGCATCCATCCTGGCTGCTGCGCTCGACCTGGTCAGTTATACAGTAGTCTCAGGCTGGAGTTAAATCAAACCACTCATGTGAATGTTTACACATTGTCTTTGTTTAATTCAGTGTTTTTCAAACCTGTCCTCTGGATTCCCCAGACTTTCCACATATTTCATCTGTTCCAATACTAGCACATCTTATTCAATGAATCAATGATCAATCAACTGCTGTATACTCCTGTGAGGGGAGTCTACCAGGTAGTAATAAGCCTTTTTTACTAGACTCAACCGTTCTGGAATGTTATTTGACAGAGGGAAAAATGTGTAAATATTGCAATATGGGATTGATTGAAGTAAGCTTTCAGTGATCTGACAGGACATTATTGTACTTCCTGGTGTCCGACAGGAAGCTCCCGTGGTTGCCAGAGCCTCCCTGTTCCTGGAGTGTGCCCGCTTCGTCCACCGTTGTAACCGTGGCAACTGGCCCGAGTGGATGAAGGGTCACCACGTGAACATCACCAAGCGGGGTCTGTCTCGGGGGCGCTCGCCTGTGGTGGGAAACAAGAGGAACCAGAAGCTCCAGTGGAATGCAGCCAAGCACTTCTGTCAATGGGGAGATGTGAGTGACTTTCTGATGGGATGAGCAACTATCAAATGATTCTACTGACCGAGATTGTGTATGAAGACAGGCGCTAATAGTGTGTGTGTGTGCCTGTCCCTGGCCTTCCTCTCCCAGGCCATTGGTACACGTCTCAGTGAGCTCTGCCACTCAGACAGCGAGAGTCCTGCCAACATCCTGGGTTTTATCTATGACGAGGAGACCAAGCGAAGATTGAGAAAGGAGGATGAGGAGGAGGACTACTTAGATGACAGTAAGCCATAGAAAAGGAAAATGTCACCTTAAAGGGAAATATGGTTCACAGAAGAATCTTGTTCATCTGTATTTTTAGTAAACTATCCCTTTAAATTAGCATAATGCGCAAATCCCCATAGAAACATGTCATTTTAAGCTAGAGATATGTGTTTTTGTCCATTCACTTCCACATCTGCCGTGAAAGCTGACAGAGCTAGAGTGTTGTTTGTCAGACCATGAGGCATTCCGAAAATTGGTCTTCTCGCAAAATCGTCTATAGCGTCCAAACGGTTTGGAAAGACGAGACTCTCACGAACAAGATGGTGTTCTCAGTTTTGCACTATGACCCCCACAAGCTAGCCGATCTGCCATCTTCTGTCTGTAGCATCCCAACAGTTTGGTCTACACACTATGACCCCCACAAGCTAGCCGATCTGCCATCTTCTGTCTGTAGCATCCCAACAGCTTGGTCTACACACTATGACCCCCACAAGCTAGCCGATCTGCCATCTTCTGTCTGTAGCATCCCAACAGCTTGGTCTACACACTATGACCCCCACAAGCTAGCCGATCTGCCATCTTCTGTCTGTAGCATCCCAACAGTTTGGTCTACACACTATGACCCCCACAAGCTAGCCGATCTGCCATCTTCTGTCTGTAGCATCCCAACAGCTTGGTCTACACACTATGACCCCCACAAGCTAGCCGATCTGCCATCTTCTGTCTGTAGCATCCCAACAGCTTGGTCTACACACTATGACCCCCACAAGCTAGCCGATCTGCCATCTTCTGTCTGTAGCATCCCAACAGTTTGGTCTACACACTATGACCCCCACAAGCTAGCCAATCTGCCATCTTCTGTCTGTAGCATCCCAACAGCTTGGTCTACACACTATGACCCCCACAAGCTAGCCGATCTGCCATCTTCTGTCTGTAGCATCCCAACAGCTTGGTCTACACACTATGACCCCCACAAGCTAGCCGATCTGCCATCTTCTGTCTGTAGCATCCCAACAGTTTGGTCTACACACTATGACCCCCACAAGCTAGCCAATCTGCCATCTTCTGTCTGTAGCATCCCAACAGCTTGGTCTACACACTATGACCCCCACAAGCTAGCCTATCTGCCATCTTCTGTCTGTAGCATCCCAACAGCTTGGTCTACACACTATGACCCCCACAAGCTAGCCGATCTGCCATCTTCTGTCTGTAGCATCCCAACAGCTTGGTCTACACACTATGACCCCCACAAGCTAGCCGATCTGCCATCTTCTGTCTGTAGCATCCCAACAGCTTGGTCTACACACTATGACCCCCACAAGCTAGCCGATCTGCCATCTTCTGTCTGTAGCATCCCAACAGCTTGGTCTACACACTATGACCCCTCTGTGGAAATGATACGAACACGGCAGTTGTTTTGCTCTAGGACCCCACTGCCCTCACTAGACTTGTCTGAAGGTCCCCTGATACCAGTTGAAGATATTAATGGAGGTATAGTGAATGTGGAGACTGTTTAGTGCCAAAACAATGTTCAGATATAGGACAGACACTTCAGAACCAGCTTCCTTTTGATATTTTGGGGGGACTATCTGTTGTTCCATGTAGTGAATCTGTTATTCACTGCATTTGTATGGGCTAACAGCAGTAAGGCCAAGTAAAAACGGTCATCAAATAATTGTTTTATATATTTATTTTATACTTCAAAGGGTCTTAGATCCTTGGTTTGACCTTCTAAAAACAATTCCATATTGCTTAGTAGAACCCCCCCCCCTCTTCGACTCTTATGGGTTAAGCCAAATTTTGACCCAAAATATCCGTCCCCAGATACAGTCAACCCAACAAAATGCGGCTGTCCATTCGCTCTCAAGATGGCCGCCTGCCAGTTACTGCTGGAGATCACCACGTTCCTCAGAGAGACATTCCCCTGCCTCCCCCGGCCACGCACAGAGCCCCAAGTGGTCAGTAAGAGAACTTCACTTACTTGACACTTACTCACTACCTCTAATGCAATCATATCCCTATAAATCAATTGGTGTGTGTGTGTGTGTGTGTTCGCGCATATTTGTGTGTCTGTCTGTTCGCATATGTCTGTCCATGTGTGTGTGTGTTCACGTGTGCATGTGTGTGTCTGTCCGTGTGTGTATGTCTGCGTTGTGTGTGTTTGTAGGATTTGGAGAGCTGTCGATTGAGGCTGGACCCTGAGCTGAGTCACCACCGTTATGAGAGGAAGATCAGCTTTGCCGGTATCCTAGACGACGAGGACGGCCACGACTCTTTGAACAGCAGCAGCCACACACTCAAGTCTGACACGGCCTGCGACGACAAGAAGGCCCAGGAGCCTCTGGGTAATTGAGTTCTGCTAAGTTGGCCGTGTCATAAGGGTCCCTGTCAGATGAAAATCTCTAAAACAGAAACTTTTCAGGAAATTGAAAAAATGGCCATATTTTCCCACAACCTCCCCCAAACCCCCCAAAATGGGTTGTGTGCCCCATGGAGGTTGGTGGCCCCAGGGCACATGCCCTACGTGTCTGTTCGGTAATCCAGCCCTGTATGTGTGTGCCTTGTGTAAAGTGTTACCAAGATGTTTTAAAACCCAGTGTGTGGGAAGTATAGGACTTCATAAACCCAGTGTATGGGAAGTATAGGACTTCATAAACCCAGTGTGTGGGAAGTATAGGACTTCATAAACCCAGTGTATGGGAAGTATAGGACTTCATAAACCCAGTGTATGGGAAGTATAGGACTTCATAAACCCAGTGTATGGGAAGTATAGGACTTCATAAACCCAGTGTATGGGAAGTATGGGACTTCATAAACCCAGTGTATGGGAAGTATAGGACGTCATAAACCCAGTGTATGGGAAGTATGGGACTTCATAAACCCAGTGTATGGGAAGTATGGGACTTCATAAACCCAGTGTATGGGAAGTATAGGACTTCATAAACCCAGTGTGTGGGAAGTATGGGACTTCATAAACCCAGTGTATGGGAAGTATGGGACTTCATAAACCCAGTGTATGGGAAGTATGGGACTTCATAAACCCAGTGTATGGGAAGTATAGGACTTCATAAACCCAGTGTATGGGAAGTATGGGACTTCATAAACCCAGTGTATGGGAAGTATAAGACTTCATAAACCCAGTGTGTGGGAAGTATAGGACTTCATAAACCCAGTGTGTGGGAAGTATAGGACTTCATAAACCCAGTGTATGGGAAGTATGGGACTTCATAAACCCAGTGTATGGGAAGTATAAGACTTCATAAACCCAGTGTGTGGGAAGTATGGGACTTCATAAACCCAGTGTATGGGAAGTATGGGACTTCATAAACCCAGTGTCTGGGAAGTATAGGACTTCATAAACCCAGTGTATGGGAAGTATGGGACTTCATAAACCCAGTGTATGGGAAGTATAGGACTTCATAAACCCAGTGTATGGGAAGTATAGGACTTCATAAACCCAGTGTGTGGGAAGTATGGGACTTCATAAACCCAGTGTATGGGAAGTATAGGACTTCATAAACCCAGTGTATGGGAAGTATGGGACTTCATAAACCCAGTGTATGGGAAGTATAGGACTTCATAAACCCGGTGTTTGGGAAGTATGGGACTTCATAAACCCAGTGTATGGGAAGTATGGGACTTCATAAACCCAGTGTATGGGAAGTATAGGACTTCATAAATCCAGTGTGTGGGAATTATGGGACTTCATAAATCCAGTGAGATTGCAGACTAACCTTTTGAATTCTGCCCGTCCAGCTCCCATCAGGAAGAGTCGCGCCGGGGGCTCTCGCCTGCTGCAGATCAAGGGGGCTAGGAGTTTCAGGGTGAAGAAGGGGGGCTCTCTGTCCTCCATCCGCCGGGCCGGCAGCCTGAAGAGCACCAAGATGTCCCGCCAAGACTCAGAGTCAGAGAACGAGGAGGGACTGCTGTCCCAGAGCAGGGACACTGTCACTGACATAGGTAACAACACACTAACCACTGATCTCAGAATCCCAACCCCATATCCCAACCTTGACCATTAGGTGGGTGAATAAGATCTGATCTGGTGACAACTTCCATACATAGATCTAAACTAATAGATCATCTGATCTATTCTAATCACAGATGTAGGCACCCTAAATCCGATAAAGTGCACTACATTTGGCCAGAGTCCTATGGAGCCCGATTTGCCTACTACTCAGTCATAGTAGTCACCTGTCATTCAACAACTCTGTATCAACATGTGATGTATAGCATTCATTGTCATCTGTCCCCTTTGAGTAGTTAACTCAATGACGAATGTTGTTTGTTTGATGGGAGATGCAACATAACGGATTTCCACGAGGAGAGTCAATGAAGTAAACTGATACAGTATTGTTGTGTGTTGTGACATGACAGGAAGTCCATGGAGCACCAGTGAACCCAGTATTGAGCCGGAGGGTTCAGGAGGCACCGGCGGAGCAGAGGACAACTACCACCGTAACATGTCCTGGCTACATGTAGGTACTGTGTGTGCATGTGTGTGCGTACTTTTACGTGCGTACCTACGTGCGTGCATTCAACTGCCCTCATCAAGCCCATTCACCTGCTATAAAGCTAGCACATTGTCCTCATCAAGCCCATTCACCTGTATACACATGCTATAAAGCTAGCACATTGCCCTCATCAAGCCCCATTCACCTGTATACACATGCTATAAAGCTAGCACATTGCCCTCATCAAGCCCATTCACCTGACTACACATGCTATAAAGCTAGCACATTGCCCTCATCAAGCTCATTCACCTGTATACACATGCTATAAAGCTAGCACATTGCCCTCATCAACCCCATCCACCTGACTACACATGCTATAAAGCTAGCACATTGCCCTCATCAAGCCCATTCACCTGTATACACATGCTATAAAGCTAGCACATTGCCCTCATCAAGCCCCATTCACCTGTATACACATGCTATAAAGCTAGCACATTGCCCTCATCAAGCCCATTCACCTGACTACACATGCTATAAAGCTAGCACATTGCCCTCATCAAGCCCATTCACCTGACTACACATGCTATAAAGCTAGCACATTGCCCTCATCAAGCCCATTCACCTGTATACACATGCTATAAAGCTAGCACATTGTCCTCATCAACCCCATCCACCTGACTACACATGCTATAAAGCTAGCACATTGCCCTCATCAAGCCCATTCACCTGTATACACATGCTATAAAGCTAGCACATTGTCCTCATCAACCCCATTCACCTGTATACACATGCTATAAAGCTAACACATTGTCCTCATCAACCCCATTCACCTGTATACACATGCTATAAAGCTAGCACATTGCCCTCATCAAGCCCATTCACCTGTATACATGCTATAAAGCTAGCACATTGCCCTCATCAAGCCCATTCACCTGTATACACATGCTATAAAGCTAGCACATTGCCCTCATCAAGCCCCATTCACCTGTATACACATGCTATAAAGCTAGCACATTGCCCTCATCAAGCCCATTCACCTGACTACACATGCTATAAAGCTAGCACATTGCCCTCATCAAGCCCATTCACCTGACTACACATGCTATAAAGCTAGCACATTGCCCTCATCAAGCCCATTCACCTGTATACACATGCTATAAAGCTAGCACATTGTCCTCATCAACCCCATCCACCTGACTACACATGCTATAAAGCTAGCACATTGCCCTCATCAAGCCCATTCACCTGTATACACATGCTATAAAGCTAGCACATTGTCCTCATCAACCCCATTCACCTGTATACACATGCTATAAAGCTAACACATTGTCCTCATCAAGCCCATTCACCTGTATACATGCTATAAAGCTAACACATTGTCCTCATCAAGCCCATTCACCTGTATACACATGCTATAAAGCTAGCACATTGTCCTCATCAAGCCCATTCACCTGTATACACATGCTATAAAGCTAGCACATTGTCCTCATCAACCCCATTCACCTGTATACACATGCTATAAAGCTAGCACATTGCCCTCATCAAGCCCATTCACCTGTATACATGCTATAAAGCTAGCACATTGCCCTCATCAAGCCCATTCACCTGTATACACATGCTATAAAGCTAGCACATTGCCCTCATCAACCCCATTCACCTGTATACACATGCTATAAAGCTAGCACATTGTCCTCATCAAGCCCATTCACCTGTATACACATGCTATAAAGCTAGCACATTGTCCTCATCAAGCCCATTCACCTGTATACACATGCTATAAAGCTAGCACATTGTCCTCATCAAGCCCATTCACCTGTATACACATGCTATAAAGCTAACACATTGTCCTCATCAACCCCTTCACCTGTATAACTGTTGTTCCCTCTGTTGTCTTCCTCTGTAGATCATGATTCTGCTGTGCAACCAGCAGAGTTTCATCTGTACCCACGTGGAGTTCTGCCACCCACGCTGCTACCAGCACCACAGCCGCTCCTGTGCCCGCCTGGTGCGTGCCATCAAGCTGCTCTACGGGGAGACAGTGGACAGCCTGAGAGAAGACAGTGCAGGGAACATCAGTAGCCGGTCCAAGAAAAACAAGGAGGTGGGCGCAGAGAGGAGTGGACTGAAAAGTATTGAAGTGATGTGATATGGAGGGGTGTGGATTTAAATGTATTGAAGTGATGTGATATGGAGGGGTGTGAATTTAAATGTATTGAAGTGATGTGATATGGAGGGGTGTGGATTTAAATGTATTGAAGTGATGTGATGTGGAGGGGTGTGGATTTAAATGTATTGAAGTGATGTGATGTGGAGGGGTGTGGATTTAAATGTATTGAAGTGATGTGATGTTGGAATGTTTATTTTTTTATTTAACCAACATCTAACTAGGCAAGTCAGTTAAGAACACATTCTTATTTACAATGACGGCCTACCAGAAGGCAAAAGGCCTCCTGCGGGGACGAGGGCCTGGGATTAAAAATACGAATAAAATATAGGTCAAAACATACATCACGACAAGAGAGACACCACAACACTACATAGAGAGACCTACAAGACATTAGCATGGCAGCAACACATGACAACACAGCATGGTAGCAACACAACATGACAAGACAACAACATGGCAGCAGCACATGTATTGAAGTGATGTAATGTGGAGTGGTTTGATGATACTGTAACTGAAGTGACTTGTATTTTCCAATGTCTTCCTCTCTTTGTGTCTCCAGTGGTCAGACAAGTCAAGTCTGAGGACCCCGTCCATGAAGAGACGCCCCAAAGACTCCAACACCGAGGGCAAGAAGGACACGGGCATGCTCAAGTACATCCGCAACCAGGTGCCCACCTACAGCCCTCATGCCAACACATGCCCTGGTAGCCATAGCATGTGCCAGAGCATCTGTCTGTCCATCCGTCTGTCTGGTAGTCTGTCTATCCGTCTGTCAGCCTGTGTGTGTCTCTGTTCGTCAGCCTGTCTGTCTGTCCGTCAGCTTGTCTGTCTGTATGTCTGTCCATCAGCCTGTCTGTCTGTCTGTCTGTCCGTCTGTCCGTCTGTCTGTATGGTAGTCTGTCTATCCATCCGTTAGCCTGCGTGTCTATCTGTCCGTTAGCCTGTATGTCTGTCCGCCAGCCTGTCTGTCTGTCTGTCCGTCCATCTGTCTGAAGCAGTGTGTCAACAGATGCCACTGTGTCGCCACATGCTTGTTTATCTAGAGCAAGATGCCAACCACATGCCAAGATGTCCTCACCCCACGCCCACACGCTTCTACCCACTCAAATACATAATCTCTAATTCTACTACTGAAGTAGCATGCTAACTCGCTACAGCCCTCTCAGCCAACTCAAGTATATTGCAGCACCATGCAATACCATACTAATACAAGCTATAGGCCTACAGTAGCAATGGTATATCTACTAGCATGCTAATGCTAACGCTGGCTGTCTGTGGTGTATGGCCTTTCCCTTCAGTTGATGAGCCTGTCCCTGGCCCCTCTTGTCCCTAGCATGCTATACAAGCTATATGCCCACACTAGCAATGCTATCAGATCTCCACTAGCATGCTAATGCTAACCCTTGCTTGCTGTGGCCTCTCCCCTCAGGTGATGAGCCTGTCCCCAGCTCCTCTGTCACTGCTGATCAAGGCGGCGCCCATCCTGACAGAGGACATGTACGCAGACGTCCAGCCTGCAGCCTGGGAGCTCCTGCTGAGTGTGGACGAGCATATGGCTGCCGCTGCAGGTGACTACAGAGAACTGTGGGTGACTGTCATGGATAGCAGGGTTTCTGTTTGAACAATTTCTCTTTTAATGTCAGTAACTAGAGTTATTCCAAGCCTATTCTGGTGAGATATTCTGGGCTCCACTCCAAACTCTGAATCTGTGCTCACTGCTTTGCCTCCAGTCTAAAGATAAATGTCACCACATCTTTCTGTCTCTACTCTTTTTCTCTCTTTGTCTCTCGCTCTCTCTCTTTGTCTCTCTCTTTTTTTCCCTCTCTTTTTTCTCTCTCGCTCTGTCTCTCTCTCTCTCACGTTGTATATCTCTGTCCATCCCCACTTTCTCCCGCCTCACTTTACCTCTCTCTCTCTAACCCCCGTCCTCTCACCACTCCCCAGCTGCCATGTTCTTGCTGTGTGCGGTGAAGGTGCCTGACGCGGTGACAGAGATGATGATGGCTGAGTTCCAGCACGCTGAGGCGAGCCAGCGCATCAACTCGGTGTTCAAGTTCTACACGCTGTGGCGCTTCCGCTACCAGGTGTGGCCGCGCATGGAGGAGGGTGCCCAGCAGATCTTCAAGGTGCAGTAGAACTGTAGCCTCTACTAAAACAACTGTTAGTCAAAATGAGGAGTTGACAACGGGTATCCCCCAAGGTTCTATTCTGAGTCCTGTGGCTTTTCATTATTTACATAAATGATCTTGACTCTAAAGTGTAGGCCTCTTGTTAAGTCTCTTGCTTTGTTGAATTATTTTCTCATGAACTAATCTACATAATTCTCTATGTTTTAGATCCCTCCGCCCAGCATCAACTTCACCCTGCCCTCACCTATCCTGGGCATGCCCTGTGTGCCCATGTTTGACCCGCCCTGGGTACCCTCCAACACTGGCAGCGTCCAAGACCCAATCAACGAGGACAACTCTGTAAGTCCCGCCCCTGCTGCCTGGATTACTGTCCAATCAGCAGATACTTACAGAATTTACAATGAGCCTAGTGGTTGACCAATGTTTACTATAAACCAAAGTATTTTAAGTCTGTCGTGGTGTACGTTATTGGTGCATGTATATTGAATTACATGGACATAATGCTGTAAATTAAAATGGTATGTGGAGTTGCATCTGTTTTACTAACCTTACTAATGCTACAACGGATCCATTATGCTACAACTGTTATGGTAACACTTGGTACTGTTATCCCAGTGTATTTATTCCTTGTGTTCGCTATGGCACCAGGAAATAAGCTTTAGAGGACTGATAAACAGTACAATATTATGCTACTAAATTGATAGTCGGCCATGACACTTTTTTGGGGGTTAATTTCTTTGTGTTGCTATGCTTTTTTTTGTTGTCTAGCATGAAAACCAAAAAACGATGTATTCAGATCACTTGTCATTCAATACTAGATCAGCTCAAGACTGGTCATTGTACTGTCTGAGTACAATAGTCCTGTCTGTTATTTATCAATCTATCAATTGTCTTTGTTTTTAGTTCCCCACATTTATTCAATCAATCTATTCCATAGTAAGTTGTAATTTATGTACGGATGCTTGTTTGGGTGCATCATGGGAAACTGAGTTCATCTTTTGATGACTGAATGAGATAAAATTCAAAGAGATGTCTGTCCATTTCCAGCGGGCAAAAGTTTGGCACATGGGGTCTTAATAATGTCATGTTCTCGTTGTAAATTGGTTTTCTGGTTGAGAAGACATCATATAACCAGATTACAACCAACTGATCTCTGTTACAAGCAGGTAAAAACGTATTTTTCATGACGTAATGAAT
The DNA here is from genome assembly GCF_002021735.2 of Oncorhynchus kisutch. Lineage (NCBI taxonomy): Eukaryota > Metazoa > Chordata > Actinopteri > Salmoniformes > Salmonidae > Oncorhynchus > Oncorhynchus kisutch. Next base: position 57,860 of record NW_022263106.1, read on the forward strand.
GCGTCATTGGAAAGACGTTATATTTTGATTGTTATCTGGTCAGATAAGTTCAACACAATGTCCATTATACAACCAGTATACAACCGGACCATGCATGACGTCATTAAAAGACGTCATAACGACGTCATTGCAACCAGTTTTGCCTGCTGGGTTGTCTGACTCTCCACAAACATTAAGACCTAGGGGGGGGTGCTATACTAGGGGGCCTCGTACGGGCCATTCTGGATACATGCATCTTATACAAGCCACTCCACGTTTTCTGTACTGTAATGCTCGGGCCTCTTTTGGGAAAGCTGCATGCATTGGTCATTTTGCATGTATATACTATGCATGGCCAATGACGGCCATTTTGTAATTGTTCAAACGTCAACATTTTCACGTCACTCTATCAAACATCCACTGTGATATCTCTGTTGGTGCCGGTTAGAATGCTCAAATGAGCTTTTGCACTGGATATACTCTCCTGATGGATTTGCATATAGTAAGTTTTACCGACAACTATTTACAAAGGTAAATAATTGATCCCTGTGCATGGTGTAGTTGATCTAGGGTTGCAAAATGTAGTTAACTTCCCACAAATCCCCAGGATTCCCGGTTTATCCTCATGATTCCGGAAATGTACAATTTGGGAAAGTTACAACCCTAATCTACAAACATTCTAAACCCTAATAATGTTTCCAGTCTTATCAGGAGAATATAACGGCATGTGTCATCCATATATAACTGTCGGGAAGAGACAGATAGTTTACATGACCAAATGTTCACCAGATGCCAGTATTGTAATTGTACTATAAACAGGACCCCCCTGAGAATGAGCCTATCCCACAGTCCCCCTCCCTGAGCCTCTGTGTCTCTGTTTGTCCTTTCACTCCCACACCTCACACACACACACACACACATCCTCCCCCACGTCCACCCTCCACACACACCCACACCCTTTTCCACACTTATATACACACACACACACACCACCTCTTACAGAAATCTTTCTCGGCGCGGGCCGTGTCGCGCTCCCACCAGCGTGCAGAGCACATCCTGAAAAACCTGCAGCAGGAGGAGGAGAAGCGTCGTCTTGGGCGCGAGGCCAGCATCATCACAGCCATCCCCGTGGCCCAGGAGGCCTGCTACGAACCCACCTGCAGCCCCCCGCCCGAGCAGGAGGAGGAAGGTGGGTGGGACAGCCGTGGAGTGCTGGAGACATCTCTCTTTCTTCATTTTCTAAATAATTGTTATTGATTTGAGGTGTTAATTCAAGTGATACAGCTCCCGTCCCATTCAGGAAACCACTGATTCTGACGTAATTTGGAGAAGCACTAACTTAACTGAACATCTAACAATAAACCTAGAACCTATCTATTTAGGTTTTCTGAGTGCTTCAGCCCTCTTCAAAAATAACAAAAACAACAAGCTTATGCCCACACACCAGATAACAACCCTACCTTCGAGTCCACAACTACAGTGCTTAGTTGTAAAACACCTTGAATAATGCAGTCAGTCAGCCAGCAACTGGTAGTTTCATGTTGTGACTGACTCTGAACCCTCTCCTCCCCGCCAGCAGAAGAAGAGGTCAATCTGGCGTCTCGCCGCATGTCCGTCACTCCGTCCTGCACCTCCAGTAACTCTCACAGGAACTACTCCTTCCGCCGCGGCTCCGTGTGGTCAGTCCGCTCCGTGGTCAGCGCCGAGGGTAAGACTGTGTTACCGTGGCAACCACACACCTGCCCACTCACTTGTAGGGGTCATGTTCCAGTATCCATATTAGGATCCCACATATAATGCTTGGCTAGTACATGGCTTCATTCTAAGTGGCATGCTAGTATAGATGTAAGAATGGTATTTTGAATGCTGGTCAGATTCAAGTCATATGGGGAGGAATAGGAAAGCAAATCCTCACCTGATAATATCTGATAAAAGCACCATGATAAAATCATGCCTTGACACAGAGCTTGTACATATGGTAACCTTCCTAACTACAGTATAACACCGTCCTAACTACAGCAGAACACCTTCCTAACTACAGTAGAACACCTTCCTAACTACAGTAGAACACCTTCCTAACTACAGTAATACACCTTCCTAACTACAGTAAAATAAGGTGGTAGTGTTTCGTGGGTTGTTCTTGTCTACTAGATGAGGAGAACACTACGGAGCACACGCCCACTCATCACATGCTGCAGCCCCCCCAGGCCGTCTTCCCAGCATGCATCTGTGCCGCCGTCTTACCCATAGTGCACCTGATGGAGGACGGGGAGGTGCGAGAGGACGGTGTGGCAGGTGGGTGGCGTCGCTCAACACAAACTGTCATGTACTGTACTAGAGAGGCAGAGAGAGGGAGGGAGAGGGGGAGAGGATGAGAATAGAATACATTCTGTACAGGGTGAGATCAGAAACCTGTAGATGCATCCATAGATACCCATAAGGCCACTCTAGAGGCCACTGTAACACAACACATTGCCTTTCATCACAATACACGCTGTTGAATAAAATAGAAAAGGAATGTTTCGGTCTGTCCTGATAAAACTCATGATCATTTTCTTATGATCCATTTACCATGATCCTGCAGTGAGTGCAGTGGCCCAGCAGATCCTGTGGAACTGTCTGATCGAAGACCCCGCCCTGGTGCTCAGGCACTTCCTGGAGAAGCTCACCGTTAGCAATCGACAGGTAGAGCAGCCGTTGTCCATCAAAATACTCTGCAGTCTCATATGATCGGACCAATAGAATCCTGCCCCTCTTCAGTATGTTGTTCAATCTATGTTGTTATGGACAAAATCTGTTGTTAGTAGACTGCCTCCCTGTTTCAAAATGTTTCAAAACATTTTCTCTGTCCTAAATACAAAAAACGACAGGTGGTTCTCTGTCCTAAACACAAAAAAACGACAGGTGGTTCTCTGTCCTAAACACAAAAAAACGACAGGTGGTTCTCTGTCCTAAACACAAAAAAACGACAGGTGGTTCTTACACAAAAAGATTACGAGACAGAACTCTAAAAGTTACTTTTTCTTTTTTCATGCTTTTTACAGCAGGCAGGGGAAAAGTTGTACACAGACGTTTCGGTTTGTATCACCTTCTTCATGTATTGGGTTAAGGTTGTTGAAGGTTGACCGGAATGTTACCTGCTTTTTCCCCCCACTGAACACAACCCCTCCTGTTGTTAATGTGTTTAAGGTTGAGTTTGAACTGACACATGTTTCTATGTGTATCAGGACGAGCTGATGTACATGCTGAGGAAGCTGTTGATGAACATCGGTGACCTCCCAGCCCAGACCTCTCACATCCTCTTCAACTACCTGGTGAGACAAGACATCAGTCAATGTATATCAGACAGTAGCAGTATTGATCAATCTGATGACAAGATTAATGAAGATCTCTCTCTTCCCCCTCTACTTTCTCTCTCTCTCTCTCTCTCTCTCTCTCTCTCTCTCTCTCTCTCTCTCTCTCTCTCTCTCTCTCTCTCTCTCTCTCTCTCTCTCTCTCTCTCTCTCTCTCTCTCTCTCTCTCTCTCTGTCTGTCTCTCTCTGTCTGTACCCTATTCACCTTTATGTCTGTCTGTCTGTCTCTCTCTCTCCCCCTAGGTGGGGCTGATTATGTACTTTGTGCGTACTCCGTGTGAGTGGGGTATGGATGCCATCTCGGCCACGCTGACCTTCCTGTGGGAGGTGGTGGGCTACGTGGAGGGGCTCTTCTTCAAGGACCTCAAACAGACCATGAAGAAGGAGCAGTGTGAGGTCAAGCTGCTGGTCACTGCATCCATGCCAGGTAAAGGCCATTTTCAAGGTTACCAGAAGGTTATCCCTGCCAGGTAAAGGTCACTGGATGCCAATGGGAGCCCAGTCATTTGACTGTGTTCTATACTATAATGTTGACTGCTACATGTGGGTAATATAGAAATCATGTATGTCCTTGCAGGAACCAAGACCCTGGTAGTGCACGGGCAGAATGAGTGTGACATTCCTACCCAGTTGCCTGTACATGAAGACACTCAGTTTGAAGCCTTGCTCAAGGTAACTTCTCATCATAGAGTTCATCTGCATTCTACAGATCATGACAGAACATTCTTAGGGATACACTGAAGTCATCCCCAATTCGTTGGCCTCTCTCTTCCCTAACAGGAGTGTTTGGAGTTCTTCAACATTCCCGAGTCTCGGTCGGCACACTACTTCCTCATGGACAAGCGCTGGAACCTCATTCACTATTCCAAGGTTGGAATTCCCATCCATTTCCAAGCGGTGTTATGAACTGTGAGGTTATGTGTAGATGTCTAGAATGACCATGAGAATGTCTTCTCCATCAGTGACTACATAATGGGCTTTCTGACTGTCTTTCTCAACTTCAGACCTTTGTGAGGGACATCTATCCGTTCAGGAGGTCTGTGTCTCCCCAGCTCAACCTGGTCCACATGCTGCCAGAGAAAGGACAGGAACTCATTCAGAAACAGGTGTGTTATGTTTCAGGTTTAAATCTCGCAGTTAAAGCCACGCTCTGCAATTTGTGCACATCACCAAAGAGTACACACAGTATAAATGACAAAAAATCTCCCAACTGTGGCTTTAACCGTTTGAGAAGTGTGACCTTCTGTTTGTCTGTCCATATCTTTACTGGTGCCTGTCTCAGCCTCTTGTGCATACTCAGTGTGTCCCCTTCCTATCCCTCTCTCCCTAGGTGTTTTCCCGTAAACTGGAGGAGGTGGGCCGTGTTCTATTCCTCATCTCCCTGACCCAGAACATGCCGGCCATCCACAAACAGTCCCATGTGTCCATGCTCCAAGAAGACCTGCTCCGCCTGCCCTCCTTCCCCCGCACGGCCATCGACGGAGAGTTCTCTCTCTTCAGCGAGCCACAGGGTAAGACTAGAGTGGACCCTATCTTGAATGGTACCTGAGTGAACAAACAAGACAATAAAGAGAGATGATCTGAGTTGGGGTCAATACCATTTTAATTCCGGTCAGTTCAGGAAGTTCACCGAAATTCCAATTCCAATTCTCTTCAATGCTTTTCAATGATGACAACTTGGAAATGGAATTTGGTTTACTTTCTGAATTGACTGGAATTGGAAAGGAATTGACCCCAACCATTGAGATTAGTTGCATTTTAAAATGAAGATGTAATAGAGTAAAGTACTGTACTACATTGTATATCTGCGGTGCATCTTCCAACTAGACAACACAGATCACAAAACAAAAGTCTACCAACACTTGGGAAGCATGAAAGTCTTCATTTCAAAGGGGCTTCCATCGTGAGTTAGCCCCATATTGTGCTGTCCTCTCCCCAGGCAAGGAGCTCTTCGGCCTGGACACTCTCCACAAAGTCCTGTGGATCAAACTACTAGAAGAGATGTTTCTGGGCATGCCCAGTGAGTACCCGTGGGGGGACGAGATCATGCTCTTCCTGAACGTGTTCAACGGTGCCCTGCTGCTGCACCCCGAGGACAGCGCCCTCCTCAGGCAGTACACGGCTACTGCCATCAACACGGCCGTTCACTTCAACCACCTGTTCTCCCTGAGTGGATACCAGTGGCTCCTCCCCACCATGTTGCAGGTAGGTAGTACAGTTCTAGGATCAGTTTACAGGTCCAGTAGGTTGTTGTTCTCTATTAGAGGCTGAAAATGTGGAACTAATCTGATCAGTTTCATGGTGCTACTTCATCCACCTGCTGGGGTTAAAGGTTAGAGATCTAGGATAAATGTAGCCTCCCTAAATCCTAACCCCAACCATTACAGGAAGAAGTCACATATCTGAGCTTATATCAATGCAACCTTGGAACCATGCCAACCACTGCCCAAATGTGTCTCACAATCTGTCGTCATTGTGAGGGCGGCGGGTTTTTTATTTATTTTTTATTTCACCTTTATTTAACCAGGTAGGCTAGTTGAGAACACCTTTATTTAACCAGGTAGGCTAGTTGAGAACACCTTTATTTAACCAGGTAGGCTAGTTGAGAACACCTTTATTTAACCAGGTAGGCTAGTTGAGAACACCTTTATTTAACCAGGTAGGCTAGTTGAGAACACCTTTATTTAACCAGGTAGGCTAGTTGAGAACACCTTTATTTAACCAGGTAGGCTAGTTGAGAACACCTTTATTTAACCAGGTAGGCTAGTTGAGAACACCTTTATTTAACCAGGTAGGCTAGTTGAGAACACCTTTATTTAACCAGGTAGGCTAGTTGAGAACACCTTTATTTAACCAGGTAGGCTAGTTGAGAACACCTTTATTTAACCAGGTAGGCTAGTTGAGAACACCTTTATTTAACCAGGTAGGCTAGTTGAGAACACCTTTATTTAACCAGGTAGGCTAGTTGAGAACACCTTTATTTAACCAGGTAGGCTAGTTGAGAACACCTTTATTTAACCAGGTAGGCTAGTTGAGAACACCTTTATTTAACCAGGTAGGCTAGTTGAGAACACCTTTATTTAACCAGGTAGGCTAGTTGAGAACACCTTTATTTAACCAGGTAGGCTAGTTGAGAACACCTTTATTTAACCAGGTAGGCTAGTTGAGAACACCTTTATTTAACCAGGTAGGCTAGTTGAGAACACCTTTATTTAACCAGGTAGGCTAGTTGAGAACACCTTTATTTAACCAGGTAGGCTAGTTGAGAACACCTTTATTTAACCAGGTAGGCTAGTTGAGAACACCTTTATTTAACCAGGTAGGCTAGTTGAGAACACCTTTATTTAACCAGGTAGGCCAGTTGAGAACACCTTTATTTAACCAGGTAGGCTAGTTGAGAACACCTTTATTTAACCAGGTAGGCTAGTTGAGAACACCTTTATTTAACCAGGTAGGCTAGTTGAGAACACCTTTATTTAACCAGGTAGGCTAGTTGAGAACACCTTTATTTAACCAGGTAGGCTAGTTGAGAACACCTTTATTTAACCAGGTAGGCTAGTTGAGAACACCTTTATTTAACCAGGTAGGCTAGTTGAGAACACCTTTATTTAACCAGGTAGGCTAGTTGAGAACACCTTTATTTAACCAGGTAGGCTAGTTGAGAACACCTTTATTTAACCAGGTAGGCTAGTTGAGAACACCTTTATTTAACCAGGTAGGCTAGTTGAGAACACCTTTATTTAACCAGGTAGGCTAGTTGAGAACACCTTTATTTAACCAGGTAGGCTAGTTGAGAACACCTTTATTTAACCAGGTAGGCTAGTTGAGAACACCTTTATTTAACCAGGTAGGCTAGTTGAGAACACCTTTATTTAACCAGGTAGGCTAGTTGAGAACACCTTTATTTAACCAGGTAGGCTAGTTGAGAACACCTTTATTTAACCAGGTAGGCTAGTTGAGAACAAGTTCTCATTTGCAACTGCGACCTGGCCAAGATAAAGCATAGCAGTGTGAACAGACAACAAAGAGTTACACATGGAGTAAACAATTAACAAGTCAATAACACAGTAGAAAACAAAGGGGGGGTCTATATACAATGTGTGCAAAAGGCATGAGGAGGTAGGTGAATAATTACAATTTTGCAGATTAACACTGGAGTGATAAAAGATCAGATGGTCATGTACAGGTAGAGATATTGGTGTGCAGAAGAGCAGAAAAGTAAATAAATAGAAACAGTACGGGGATGAGGTAGGTGAAAAGGGTGGGCTATTTACCAATAGACTATGTACAGCTGCAGCGATCGGTTAGCTGCTCAGATAGCTGATGTTTGAAGTTGGTGAGGGAGATAAAAGTCTCCAACTTCAGCGATTTTTGCAATTCGTTCCAGTCACAGGCAGCAGAGTACTGGAACGAAAGGCGGCCAAATGAGGTGTTGGCTTTAGGGATGATCAGTGAGATACACCTGCTGGAGCGCGTGCTACGGATGGGTGTTGCCATCGTGACCAGTGAGCTGAGATAAGGCGGAGCTTTACCTAGCATAGACTTGTAGATGACCTGGAGCCAGTGGGTCTGGCGACGAATATGTAGCGAGGGCCAGCCGACTAGAGCATACAAGTCGCAGTGGTGGGTAGTATAAGGTGCTTTAGTGACAAAACGGATGGCACTGTGATAGACTGCATCCAGTTTGCTGAGTAGAGTGTTGGAAGCCATTTTGTAGATGACATCGCCGAAGTCGAGGATCGGTAGGATAGTCAGTTTTACTAGGGTAAGCTTGGCGGCTTGAGTGAAGGAGGCTTTGTTGCGGAATAGAAAGCCGACTCTTGATTTGATTTTCGATTGGAGATGTTTGATATGAGTCTGGAAGGAGAGTTTGCGGTCTAGCCAGACACCTAGGTACTTATAGACGTCCACATATTCTAGGTCGGAACCATCCAGGGTGGTGATGCTAGTCGGGCATGCAGGTGCAGGCAGCGACCGGTTGAAAAGCATGCATGAGCGTTGGAACAGTAACCGAAAGGTCGCTGGTTTGAATCCCCGAGCCGGCAAGATGGAAAATTGTGCCGTTCGGCTCTTGAGCAAGGCAGTTAACGCCCAACAAAAACCTGCTTCCCAAGCGCTGATGACGTCGATTAGGGCAGCCACCCGCACATCTCTGGTTCAGAAGGGTTGCCTCAAATGCAGAACACACATTGGTTGAATGCATTCAGTTGTGCAACTGACTAGGCATCCCCTTTCTGTGAGTCAGTCTCACTGCATAATATAGAGCTGACCTACAGAAACACAGGCTGGGCTGGGTCAGGATAGAGTTGAGTTGAAGCTTGGGAGCAGACGTTTATAGCCACTAGCAACGCATGGTCAATATGTTGACACTGGAACTCACCGGGGCTTCATAATGGAAGACTTACACAGAGAGCAGTGCAGGTCAATCCCAAATGCAGCTGGATTTATTTAGTCTTGATCTGGGAAATTGTGCTGCTGACAACTCAGCAGACAAACATTTATTGCATTGAACCCTATATAATAGCCCATGTTTCTTACTAAGCTTTGATATACTCTACTACATAACATTTGAGTCCTCTACCTCCATTGGCCTCGGAAAGGGCCCACACAATCCTCCTAACAAGTTGTGTGATTAGAATCCTCCTAACAAGTTGTGTGATTAGAAGCCTCCTAACAAGTTGTGTGATTAGAATCCTCCTAACAAGTTGTGTGATTAGAATCCTCCTAACAAGTTGTGTGATTAGAGAAACATTCACATGGTTGCCATGGTGTGAAAGGCAGGACATCAACTATAGTATTTATAGCAAATGATTTGAATACTTCAAATAGAAGTCGTTGATTCGGCCACATTATTTGAAAATACTTAAATACACAGTAAATAAGTATTTAAAATACAAATAGATAAATGCTGGTGCCAAGATGCTGCTTCAACCCAGCTCTAGGAGGCCACAGAGATTACAGACCAAATCCCACAATGCATTCTGAATTGGGCCTAAACATGGTGTTGCAGTATGAAAATGCATCCTTACAAGCTCATATGATTTCTCATATGTTGTTCTCATATGTTGTAGTCCTATTCTGACTATGACAGTAACCCACTGTAATGTGTTGTAGTCCTATGCTGACTATGACAGTAACCCACTGTAATGTGTTGTAGTCCTATGCTGACTATGACAGTAACCCACTGTAATGTGTTGTAGTCCTATGCTGACTATGACAGTAACCCACTGTAATGTGTTGTAGTCCTATGCTGACTATGACAGTAACCCACTGTAATGTGTTGTAGTCCTATGCTGACTATGACAGTAACCCACTGTAATGTGTTGTAGTCCTATGCTGACTATGACAGTAACCCACTGTAATGTGTTGTAGTCCTATGCTGACTATGACAGTAACCCACTGTAATGTGTTGTAGTCCTATGCTGACTATGACAGTAACCCACTGTAATGTGTTGTAGTCCTATGCTGACTATGACAGTAACCCACTGTAATGTGTTGTAGTCCTATGCTGACTATGACAGTAACCCACTGTAATGTGTTGTAGTCCTATGCTGACTATGACAGTAACCCACTGTAATGTGTTGTAGTCCTATGCTGACTATGAGAGTAACCCGCTGCTGAGACAGGGGATAGAGTTCTGCGTCAGACAGTTCTACATCCTGCACCGTAAACCCTTCATCCTCCAGCTGTTTGCCAGCGTGGCCCCTCTGCTGGAGTTCACAGTAAGTGTGTTTGCATAAGCACCTCTCTGATTCAGAGGGGTTAAATGTGGAAGACACATTTCATTTGTGCAACTGACTAGGTCTCCCCTTATGAGAGTATCTGCATCTGCGTGTGTTGTTTAACCATGTGACTGTCTCCCTCCCAGACGTGCACCAGTACAGGCCTGTCTAAGGGGGTGTCTGCTCAGTGCCTGTTTGACCTGCTGGTCTCTCTGGAGGGAGAGACGCGTGATACCCTGGATGCCCTGGAGCTGGTCAAGGCTGAAAAACCCCTACGATCCCTGGGTAACACCACCACCTCAACCCCCCTGGGTCCCATCACTCAGGACTATTTTATCATTAGAGGTTGTGTCTGACATGGCACCCTGTTCAATATCCTGTATGCCATTTATCAGATGCTTCTGTCCAAAATTACTTACAGTCATGCATGCATACATTGTACGTACAGATGGTTCCAGGATTCGAACCCACCATCCTAGCGCTGCAAGCACCATGCTGTCCCAACTGAGCTACAGAGGACCATTTTCCCTATACTGTTCTACCTTTGCCCACATCGTTTTGCTGGCGTGGATTCCCATTGTTTTAAGAGAGGAGTTGTTTTAATGACAGCGTGAGCTGATCAGGAGAAAATAAATAAATAGTTAATAGACTCTTACTAAGGCCTGGAGTTTCTCCCTGTCAGGATTCTCCTAGTTAATATACTTACTAAGGCCTGGAGTTTCTCCTTGTCAGGATTCTCCTAGTTAATATACTTACTAAGGCCTGGAGTTTGTCATTGTCAGGATTCTCCTAGTTAATAGACTCTTACTAAGACCTGGAGTTTCTCCTTGTCAGGATTCTCCTAGTTAATAGACTCTTACTAAGGCCTGGAGTTTCTCATTGTCAGGATTCTCCTAGTTAATAGACTCTTACTAAGACCTGGAGTTTCTCCTTGTCAGGATTCTCCTAGTTAATAGACTCTTACTAAGGCCTGGAGTTTCTCATTGTCAGGATTCTCCTAGTTAATAGACTCTTACTAAGACCTGGAGTTTCTCCTTGTCAGGATTCTCCTAGTTAATAGACTCTTACTAAGGCCTGGAGTTTCTCATTGTCAGGATTCTCCTAGTTAATAGACTCTTACTAAGACCTGGAGTTTCTCATTGTCAGGATTCTCCTAGTTAATAGACTCTTACTAAGGCCTGGAGTTTCTCATCGTCAGAATTCTCCTAGTTAATAGACTCTTACTAAGACCTGGAGTTTCTCATTGTCAGGATTCTCCTAGTTAATAGACTCTTACTAAGGCCTGGAGTTTCTCATTGTCAGGATTCTCCTAGTTAATAGACTCTTACTAAGACCTGGAGTTTCTCATTGTCAGGATTCTCCTAGTTAATAGACTCTTACTAAGACCTGGAGTTTCTCATTGTCAGGATTCTCCTAGTTATATTAAACAATAGAACTTGATAATGGTCATGTTCTTCCTATAGTATATTTTAAGCCCTGAAAGTGCTACAGCATGAATTCCAGTGGTTCCCTCTGTTTCAGACTTCTGCTATGGTAGTGAGGACCTGGCCTTCTCCATCAGTGAGTCCATCAAGCTGTGTGTGACGGTGGTGGCCTACGCCCCAGAGTCTTTCAGGAGGTGTGGTTTCACATCACTCACCGCCAACCCAGTATATCAACATTGTACAGTAGTCTTACTAAATGCTAACGTCCTCTCCTATCTGTACGTGTTTGTGTTTATGCGTTGCGTGTGTGCACGGTATCAGCCTACAGATGCTGATGGTGCTGGAGGCCCTGGTGCCATGTTTTCTCCAGAAGCTGAAGAGCAACACCATGACCATGGAGTCAGCCTCGGCAGCGCGGGACGAGATCGCCGCCATCGCCGCCCTGGCCACCTCCCTGCAGGCCCTGCTCTACAGCTCAGAGACCCTCACACGGTCAGACACACACACACACACACACACATACACACACACAAGCCGTGCATCTGTTAATCAGATATGGCCCATCGTGTCTTTCTAAATGTATGTTCCAAGCCCTAATTGAATGTGACATTTGTCCTTTTTCTCTGCTATCTTCCTCCCCTCCCTCCTATCCCCTCCCCTCCCTCCCTCCAATCCCCACCCCTCCCATCCCCACCCCTCCTATCCCCTCCCCTCCCTCCCTCCAATCCCCACCCCTCCCATCCCCACCCCTCCTATCCCCACCCCTCCTATCCCCACCCATCCCCACCCCTCCTATCCCCACCCCTCCTATCCCCTCCCCTCCCTCCCTCCCATCCCCACCCCTCCTATCCCCACCCCTCCTATCCCCTCCCTCCCTCCCATCCCCACCCCTCCTATCCCCACCCCTCCTATCCCCACCCCTCCTATCCCCACCCCTCCCATCCCCACCCCTCCTATCCCCACCCCTCCTATCCCCACCCCTCCCATCCCCACCCCTCCTATCCCCACCACTCCTATCCCCTCCCCTCCCTCCCATCCCATCCCCACCCCTCCCATCCCCTCCCTCCCATCCCCACCCCTCCTATCCCCTCCCTCCCATCCCCACCCCTCCTATCCCCTCCCTCCCATCCCCACCCCTCCTATCCCCACCCCTCCTATCCCCTCCCCTCCCTCCCATCCCCAACCCTCCTATCCCCTCTCAGGCCTATGACTGCCCCACAGTTGAGTCGCTGTGACCAGGGACACAAAGGTGCAACGACTGCCAACCACGCCATGTCTGGAGGGCCCAACACCAGGTGTGGAGTAGCCTTTACACCTGCCGGATTGTGTCCAAAATGGCACCCCTAATGCACTACCTTTGGCCAGAGCCATAGGGCTGTAGTGCACTATATAGGAAAAAGGGTGTTCTTTTGGACATATTATTGATTTATTTCACGTTCATTTATGTCTCTTAAAGAAACTGTCCACTTGGCTGTTATTAACATACTGTTTTGTTACTTTTCCTAACTCTCTTCATAACTATAAGACATAAATATAGTGTTGTTTGTTGTCCCTGGATGCTGTTGCCGTAGTGATATCCTAAAGAAACCTATGTACAGGTCATCATCACAACAGAAGAAAATACCCCCAAAGACAATAGAAGATGTCCCATGTGTTTACACCACAGTTGGTACAGAGGATCATGTTTCATGGATGCTTGTTTGTGTCGTGTACTCGTGTTGCTTGGTGTCAATGTCAGTCGCCTTGTGTCCGGCATCAGGGACAACCTTCACCTGTTGGAGGAGGGCCAGGGGATGCCTCGCGAGGAGATGGACGAGCGTATCGCCCGTGAGGAGTTTCGCCGGCCCCGGGAGTCCCTCCTGAACATCTGCACTGAGTTCTACAAACACTGCGGCCCGCGCCTCAAGATCCTGCAGAACGTGGCCGGGGAACCCCGTGTCACCGCCTTAGAGCTGCTGGACATCAAGTCCCACATGAGGTGAAGGGTTGGATTTAGTGCATAGTGTTTCAACCAGGTGGAAACTATCTTCATTCAATGCCCAATGTGCAGCACCCACCTGGGTGAAAGTGGCCACGAATGAGACACACTTTAACCGGGTATGACATCACTATTCACTCAGCTATGGTATGGATGCATACAGGGACCTGATTTGCAGAAACGTTTACAATTGTTTGTGTGCAATTTTGTGTGTACAATCTGTATGCCTTGTGTGTGGATGAGTGCGATGTGTGTGTGTATGTAATTCCCTGACTGTGCATGCGGTTGTGCATGTCTATATGATTGCATGTGTGTTTTTGTGTCTGATCATTTTGTGTGTTTGTGTGTGTGGTTATGTGTTTTCCCCCAGATTGGCAGAGATCGCCCACTCCCTCCTCAAGCTGGCCCCCTACGACAGCCTGACCATGGAGAGCCGAGGCCTGCGGCGCTACGTCACTGGGATGCTGCCCATCACCGATTGGTCGTCCGAGGCCGTGCGGCCCGCCCTCATCCTCATCCTGAAGCGGCTTGACCGCATGTTCAACAAGATCCACAAGATGCCTACGCTCAGGTGCGCTCGCCCACAGGCTCTGTGCTCCAGGTCTGTTGCCGCGCTGCGTGCCCTTAAACCCTTGCTCCTTCACAACCGTGTCGTACTGTGGTGTTACAGTGGAGTGAAGTACCGTACTGTGGTGTTACAGTGGAGTGAAGTACCGTACTGTGGTGTTACAGTAGAGTGAAGTACTGTACTGTGGTGTTACAGTGGAGTGAAGTACCGTACTGTGGTGTTACAGTGGAGTGAAGTACCGTACTGTGGTGTTACAGTGGAGTGAAGTACCGTACTGTGGTGTTACAGTGGAGTGAAGTACCATACTGTGGTGTTAGAGTGGAGTGAAGTACCATACTGTGGTGTTACAGTGGAGTGAAGTACCATACTGTGGTGTTACAGTGGAGTGAAGTACCGTACTGTGGTGTTACAGTGGAGTGAACTACCGTACTGTGGCGTTACAGTAGAGTGAAGTACCGTACTGTGGTGTTACAGTGGAGTGAAGTACCGTACTGTGGTGTTACAGTAGAGTGAAGTACTGTACTGTGGTGTTACAGTGAAGTACCGTACTGTGGTGTTACAGTGGAGTGAAGTACCGTACTGTGGTGTTACAGTAGAGTGAAGTACTGCACTGTGGAGTGAAGTACTGTACTGTGGTGTTACAGTGGAGTGAAGTACCGTACTGTGGTGTTACAGTGGAGTGAAGTACCGTACCGCACTGTGGTGTCACAGTCGAGTAAAGTACCGTACCGTACTGTGGTGTTACAGTGGAGTGAAGTACCGTACTGTGGTGTTACAGTGGAGTGAAGTACCGTACTGTGGTGTTACAGTGGAGTGAAGTACCGTACTGTGGTGTTACAGTAGAGTGAAGTACTGTACTGTGGTGTTACAGTGGAGTGAAGTACTGTACTGTGGTGTTACAGTGGAGTGAAGTACCGTACTGTGGTGTTACAGTGGAGTGAAGTACCGTACCGCACTGTGGTGTCACAGTCGAGTAAAGTACCGTACCGTACTGTGGTGTTACAGTGGAGTGAAGTACCGTACTGTGGTGTTACAGTGGAGTGAAGTACCGTACTGTGGTGTTACAGTGGAGTGAAGTACCATACTGTGGTGTTACAGTGGAGTGAAGTACCGTACTGTGGTGTTGAAGTGAAGTACAGTACTGTAGGTGTTACAGTAGAGTGAAGTACCATACTGTGGCGTCACAGTAGAGTGAAGTACCATACTGTGGCGTCACAGTGGAGTGAAGTACCGTACTGTGGTGTTACAGTGGAGTGAAGTACCGTAGCGTGGTGTTACAGTGGAGTGAAGTACCGTACTGTGGTGTTACAATGAAGTACCGTACTGTGGTGTTACAGTGGCGTGAAGTACCGTACTGTGGTGTTACAGTGGAGTGAAGTACCGTACTGTGGTGTTACAGTGAAGTACCGTACTGTGGCGTCACAGTGGAGTGAAGTACCATACCGTGGTGTTACAGTGGAGTGAAGTACCATACTGTGGCGTCACAGTGGAGTGAAGTACCATACTGGGGTGTTACAATGGAGTGAGGTACCATACTGTGGTGTTACAGTGGAGTGAAGTACCGTAGCGTGGTGTTACAGTGGAGTGAAGTACCGTACTGTGGTGTTACAGTGGAGTGAAATACCGTACTGTGGTGTTACAGTGGAGTGAAGTACAATACTGTGGTGTTACTGTGGAGTGAAGTACCGTACTGTGGTGTTACAGTGGAGTGAAATATCGTACTGTGGTGTTACAGTGGAGTGAATACAGTACTGTGGTGTTACAGTGAAGTGAACTACCGTACTGTGGTGTTACAGTAGAGTGAAGTACCGTACCGTACTGTGATGTTACAGTGGAGTGAAGTACCGTACTGTGGTGTCACAGTGGAGTGAAGTACTGTACTGTGGTGTTACAGTGGAGTGAAGTACAGTACTGTGGTGTTACAGTGAAGTACCGTACTGTAGTGTTACAGTAGAGTGAAGTACCGTATTGTGATGTTACAGTGGAGTGAAGTACCTTACTGTACTGTGGTGTTACAGAGGAGTGAAGTACCGTACTGTGGTGTCACAGTAGAGTGAAGTACCGTACCGTACCGTACTGTGGCGTCACAGTGGAGTGAAGTACCTTACCGTACTGTGGTGTTACAGTGGAGTGAAGTACCGTACTGTGATGTTACAGTGGAGTGAAATACCGTACTGTGATGTTACAGTGGAGCGAAGTACCATACTGTGATGTTACAGTAGAGTGAAGTACCGTACTGTGATGTTACAGTTGAGCAAAGTACCGTATTGTGATGTTACAGTAGAGTGAAGTACCGTACTGTGGTGTTACAGTGGAGTGAAGTACCGTACTGTGGTGTTACAGTAGAGTGAAGTACCATAGCTGTAGTCCACTCTGTTCCTAGCCGAGCTGGCTGAACTAGTAATGCACTGCTGCTTCCGTGGGTTTAATTGTCACCGCTGCTGACTGCTCACAGTTTGATTGTGTGTGTTGTAGTTTGTAAAGTCTCATGACTGCTGAGTTTGGTGTCTGCTTATGTGTGTGTCTGTGAGCTCTGCAATGTCATCTGTCAATACGAGCTGCTTTAGGCCCACACAGAGAGTCATCAGAACCAGGACCTGGTTATTGATAACTCTGCTGAGTAGTGATGGTCAATATGAGCTGCTTTAGGCCCACAGAGAGTCATCAGAACCTGGACCTGGTTATTGATAACTCTGCTGAGTAGTGATGGTCAATATGAGCTGCTTTAGGCCCACACAGAGAGTCATCAGAACCAGGACCTGGTTATTGATAACTCTGCTGAGTAGTGATGGTCAATATGAGCTGCTTTAGGCCCACAGAGAGTCATCAGAACCAGGACCTGGTTATTGATAACTCTGCTGAGTAGTGATGGTCAATATGAGCTGCTTTAGGCCCACAGAGAGTCATCAGAACCTGGACCTGGTTATTGATAACTCTGCTGAGTAGTGATGGTCAATATGAGCTGCTTTAGGCCCACAGAGAGTCATCAGAACCTGGACCTGGTTATTGATAACTCTGCTGAGTAGTGATGGGATTATCTATTTAATAGCCTGTCCAAACGAAACGTTTTCAAAATGCGAAATTATAGTGTGATATTTTGTTAAGTGTGTTGGTGTTTGTAGTGGAAGTGTGTATCAGTGGAGGCTGGTGGGAGGAGCTATAGGAGGACGGGCTCATTGTAATGGCTGGAACCGTATCAAAGATATGTAAACCAAATGTTTGACTCCGTTCTTCTATAGCTCCTCCCATCAGTCTTCTCTGCTGTGTATGTTGATGAGCGTGATTAGTAAATGAACATGTGTGTGTGTGTGCGAGCAAGCCTGTGTGCGTGCGTATTTATACTGATAGTGTGTGTGTTTGTGTGTGTGTGTGTGTGTGTGAGAGAGCTTGTCTGTGCGTGAGTGTGTTTATACTGATTGTTTGTGTGTGTGCTCAAGTGAGCCTGTGTGTGTGTGTGTGTGTGTGTGTTTATACTGATTGCGTGTGTGTCCTACAGGAGACAGGTGGAGTGGGAGGCGGCCAGTAGTCTGATTGAAGGTATCTGTCTGACTCTCCAGCGTCAGCCAATCATCTCCTTCCTCCCTCACCTCCGCTCCCTCATCAATGTCTGTGTCAACCTGGTGAGGAGTGCTCACACACACACACACACACACACCTCAAATACTCACTGTGCTGTGACTTAACTATGATGTTGCTTGTTTGCGTGTGTGTGTTTCTCTATCTGTGTGTGTGTGCGTGCCCTTGTGTGTGTGCTTCTCAGGTGATGGGGGTAGTAGGCCCCTCCAGTGTGGCTGATGGGCTGCCCCTGCTCCACCTGAGCCCGTATCTGTCCCCCCCTCTACCCTTCAGCACAGCAGTGGTCCGCCTGGTGGCTCTGCAGATACAGGTGAGACTACCCAGCCCAAGAACTAACCTGTGTGTGTGTGTGTGTGTGTGTGTGTGTGTGTGTGTGTGTGTGTGTGTGTGTGTGTGTGTGTGTGTGTGTGTGTGTGTGTGTGTGTGTGTGTGTGTGTGTGTGTGTGTGTGTGTGTGTGTATGTGTGGTGTGTGTGTGTGTCATAATGAAACATTTATCTTGTTCTGTTTCCTGATTGACAGGCTTTGAAGGATGACTTCCCCCTGAGCCATGTGATCTCCCCCTTCACCAATCAGGAGAGGCGAGAGGGCATGCTGCTCAAACCTGTTGATTCCATTCGTGCTGACAGTGGGTTCAGGGAGCAAAGGTCAGAGCCCAGGGTTAAGAGGTCTAATGCCAACAATCTGTGGGTGTATGTATGCATACGTGCATCTGAACTGGCTGTGTTTCAGGCAGACTTGAATGTCAGCTTGCAGTCCCTGCTAGAACTCACAGCGCCTGGATATGTGTAAAAAATATCAGCTACCTGCATCATACAGTGCCTTCAGAAAGTATTCAGACCCCTTGACTTTACGCCTTATTCTACGTTTTATTCAATTGCTTTTTCCCTCATCAATCTACACATAATACCCCATAATGACATACTACCCCATAATGACATAATACCCCATAATGACATACTACCCCATAATGACATACTACCCCATAATGACATAATACCCATAATGACATACTACCCCATAATGACATACTACCCCATAATGACATACTACCCCATAATGTCATAATACCCCATAATGACATAATAACCCATAATGACATACTACCCCATAATGGCATAATACCCCATAATGACATACTACCCCATAATGACATAATACCCCATAATGACATAATACCCCATAATGACATACTACCTACCCATAATGGCATAATACCCCATAATGACATACTACACCCATAATGACATAATACCCCATAATGGCATAATACCCCATAATGACATACTACCCCATAATGACATAATACCCCATAATGACATAATACCCCATAATGACATACTACCCCCATAATGACATAATACCCCATAATGTCATAATACCCCATAATGGCATAATAACCCATAATGACATACTACCCCAAAATGACATAATACCCCATAATGGCATAATACCCCATAATGACATACTACCCCATAATGGCATAATACCCCATAATGACATAATACCCATGTGTGTAGATTGCTGATTTTGTTCAATTGAATCCATTTTAGAATAAGGCTGTAACGTAACACCATGTGGAATACTTTCTGAAGGCTCTGTATATAACAATCTAATGCTCGCCTGCGCCATCGATGACCTGGCACCTAACGATTAGTTGATATGTGTTGCACAACTGTAATAGTCAGCCTTGAACGCAACCTGTGTGTGTGTGTGTGTGTGTTTGTCTGTGTCTGTGTGTGTGTTCCACCCTATCCAGACTCCCCACACCTGGAGCAGCCTGAGGTCTCTCTGCTCCTGCAGACGGTCATCAACATCCTCCTCCCCCCGCGCATCATCAGCACGTCCCGGACCAAGAACTTCATGCTGGACACGTCCCCCGCCCACTGCTCCACCCCGGGGGACCAGGGCAAGGACCTGAGGAGAGAGGGCCTGGCCGAGTCCACCAGTCAGGCTGCATACCTGGGTAGGGTTCTGCAGACGTAGACTATTTAAATGTAGACTTACATGCTGACTAGACCGGGCGAGCGTGTGCGTCTGCCACCAGCCACACCAGACATGTTCAGGACTCGCAGGTTGAAATATCAAAACAAACCAACTATAACAAACCAACTTTGAACCAACTATATTAATTCGAGGACAGGTCGAAAAGCATTCAACATTCATGTCAATTTAGCTAGTTAGCTTGCTGTTGCTAGGTAATTTGTCCTGGGATATTAACATTGGGTTGTTAAAGGTTCTGTACTCCAACAATTAATCCACAGATAAAAGGGTCAACTGAGTTAGTTTCTAGTAATCTCTCCTCCTTCAGTCTTCTTCGTTGGACTTCATATGGCGGTTGGCAACCATCTTTAAGGTGCATTACCACCACCAACAGGACTGGAATGTGGACATCATCTTTCAATCACCCTCATGTGTACAGGGCTTTCTGAAAGAATTCAGACCCCTTAAATGTTTACACATTTTGTTACATTACAGCCTTATTCTAACATTTATCAAATGGTTTTTTTCCTCATCAATCTACACACAATAACACATAATGACAAAGCAAAAATAAGTTTAGACATTTTTGCAAATTTATTAAAAATAACAACGGAAATATCACATTTACATAAGTATTCAGACCCTCTACTCAGTACTTTGTTGAAGCACCTTTGGCAGTGATTACACCCTCAGGTCTTCTTGGGTATGACACTACAAGCTTGGCACACCCACAGGGTACCACACAATTTGCCCAGTGTCGTCTGTGTTTGCCCGGGGTAGGCCGTCATTGGAAATAAGAATTTGTTCTTAACTGACTTGCCTAGTTAAATAAAGGTTCAATTTAAAAAATATATATATATGTCAATAACACCTGTATTTGGGAGTTTCTCCCAGCCTTCTCTGCAGATCCTCTTAAGCTCTGTCAGGTTGGATGGGGAATGTTGCTGTACAGCTATTTTCAGGCCTCTCCAAAGATGTACGATCGATCGGGTTTCAAGTCCAGGCTCTGGCTGGGCCACTCAGGAATTCAGAGACTCCTGCGTTGTCTTCTCTGTGTGCTTAGGGACGTTTTCATGTTGGAATCTGAACCTTCGCCACAGTCTGAGCTCTGGAGCAGGTTTTCATCAAAGATCTCTCTGTACTTTGCTCCATTCATCTTTGCCTCGATCCGACTAGTCTCCCAATCCCTGCAACTGAAAAGCATCCCCACAGCATGATGCTGATACCACCAGGCATCACCATAGGGATGGTGCCAGGTTTCCTCCAGAAGTGACCCTTGGCATTCAGGCCAAAGAGTTCAATCTTGGTTTCATCAGAACAGAGAATCTTGTTTCTCATTGTCTGAGAGTCTTTAGGTGCCTTTTGGAAAACTCCAAGTGGACTGTCATGTTCCTTTTACTGAGGGAGTGGCTTTCGGTCTGGCCACTCTACCTTAAAGGCCTGATTGGTGGAGTGCTGCAGAGATGGTTGTCCTTCTGGAGGCTTCTCCCATCTCCACAGAGGAACTCTGAGCTCTGTCAGAGTGATCATCAGGTTCTTGGTCACTTCCTGACAAGGTCCTTTTCTCCCAATTGCTCAGTTTGGCCGGAGTGGCCAGCACTAGGAAGAGTCTTGGTGGTTCCAAACTTCTTCATTTAAGAATAATGGGGACACTGTGTTCTTGGGGACCTTCAATGCTGCATAAACTTTTTGGTAACCTTCCCCAGATCTTGTGTCTCGACACAGTCTTTGTCTCGGAGCTCTACGGACAATTCCTTTGGACCTCATGGCTTGTTTTCGCTCTGACGTGCACTGTCAACCGTGGACCTTATATAGACAGGTGTGTGCCTTTCCAAATCATGTCCAATCAATTGAATTACACAGGTGGACTCCAATCAGTAGTAGAAACTCTCAAGGATATCATAGAAACAGGATGCACCTTGAGCTCATCTCTAGTCTCATAGGGTCTGAATTCTTATGTAAATAAGGTATTTCAGTTTTTCATTGGCTTTGTTATATTGTTAATAGATTGCTGGGAAAATAATGATTTAATCCATTTTAGAATATGGCTGTAACGTATCAAAATGTGGAAAACGTCAAGGTCTGAATACTGAATACCATCGCTTTCTGACTCCTCACTTTCTCTGTCTTTCTCTCTCTCTCTCACCTCCCCTCACTCCTCTCCTCCCCGCTCTTCCCTCTCTATCTCCCCCTCTCTCTCCTCATCTCCCCCCCTCCTCTCTCCCATTCTCCCTACACCCCTCCCCTCTTCCCCCTCTCTCCCCACTCTCTCTACCCTCCCCTCCCCCTCCTCTTTCCCCACTCTCTCTACACCCTCCCCTCCTCCCCTCTCCCCCCACTCTCTTTACCCTCTCTCCCCCTCCTCCCTCTCTCTCGCCCCACTCTCTCTACAACACCCTCTCCCCCTCCCCATCTCTCTCCCCACTCTCCTACCCTTCTTCTCCCCCTCTCTCCTCCTCTCTCCCTCCCCACTCTCTCTACACCCTTCTCCCCCTCCCATCTCTCTCCCCACTCTCTCACCCCTCTCTACCCCCTCCTCTCCCCTCTCCTCCCCACTCTCTCTACACCCTCTCCCCCTCCCATCTCTCTCCCCACTCTCTCTACCCCCTCCTCTCCCTCTCTCCTCCTCCCCCCTCCTCCCCCTCCCATCTCTTTCCCCACTCTCTCTACCCCCCACCCTCCTCCCCCTCCTCTCCTCTCTCCCCCCCACTCTCGACCCCCTCCTCTCCTCTCTCTCCCCCCCCTCCCCCTCCCATCTCTTTCCCCACTCTCTCGCCCCCCTCCTCTCCTCTCTCTCCCCCCTCCTCCCCCTCATCTCTTTCCCCACTCTCTCTACCCCCCCTCCTCTCCTCTCCCCCCCCCCTCCTCCCCTCCCATCTCTCTCTCCCCCTCTCTCTACCTACCCCTCCTCTCCTCTCTCCCCCCCTCCTCCCCCCCCTCCTCCCCCTCCCATCTCTTTCCCCACTCTCTCTACCCCCTCCTCTCCTCTCTCTCTCCCCCCCTCCTCCCCCTCCCATCTCTCTCCCCACTCTCTCGACCCCCCCCCTCTCCCCTCCCTCCCCCTCCTCCCCCCTCCCATCTCTCTCCCCCCCACTCTCTCTACCCCCTCCTCTCCTCTCTCCCCCCCTCCTCCCCCTCCCATCTCTCTCCCCACTCTCTCTACCCCCCCTCCTCCCCTCCCTCCTCCCCCCCCTCCCCTCTCATTCCCACCTCTCTCCCCTACTCTCCACCCTCTCCACCCCCTCCTCTCCTCTCTCTCCTCCCTCCTCCCCCAGCTCTAAAGGTGGTGTTGGTTTGTTTTGAGAGGCAGCTGGGGAACCAGTGGTATCGCCTCAGCCTGCAGGCCAAGGAGATGTCTCTGAGGAAGGTGGGAGGGCCTGGCCTTCTGGGACTTCATAGATTTCATAGTGCGTACTCGGATTCCCATCTTCGTCCTGCTGCGTCCCTTTATCCAGTGCAAGGTAGGAGCCCTGTGTAGTATTATACTGTACCCTCCATTCTGTATGTATTATACTGTACTCTCCATTCTGTATAGTAATGTACTGTACCCCCCTCCATTCTACTACCATGTATAGTATTATACTGTACCCTCCATTCTACTACCCTGTATAGTATTATACTGTACTCTCCATTCTGTGTAGGATAATACTGTACCCTGCATTCTGATAGTATTTACTGTACCCTCCATTCTGTATAGTATTCCTCCTGTACCCCCATTCTACTATACCCTGTATAGTATTATACTGTACCCTCCATTCTGTATAGTATTATACTGTACCTCCATTCTGTATAGTATTATACTGTACCCTCCATTCTGTATAGTATTATACTGTACCTCCCTTCATTCTACTACCCTGTATAGCATTATACCTGTACCCTCCATTCTGTGTAGTATTATACTGTACCCTCCATTCTGTGTAGTATATAAGTACCCTTCATTCTACTACACCCACTTTATAGTATTTACTGTACCCTCCATTCTGTGTGGTATTATACTGTACCCCCTCCATTCTGTGTAGTATTATACTGTACCCTGCATTCTGTATAGTATTATACTGTACCCTTCAGTCGTGTAGTATTATACTGTACCCTCCATTCTTATAGTATTATACTGTACCCGCCCTGCATTCTGTAATAGTAAATTATCTGTACCCCTCCATTCTGTATATATTATACTGTACCCTTCATTCTACTACCCTGTATAGCATTATACTGTACCCCTCCATTCCTGTGTAGTATTATACTGTAACCCTCCATTCTGTGTAGTATTATACTGTACCCTTCATTCTACTACCCTGTATAGTATTATACTGTACCCTCCATTCTGTGTGGTATTATACTGTACCCTCCGTTCTGTGTAGTATTGATACTGTACCCTGCATTCTGTATAGTATTATACTGTACCCTTCATTCTGTGTAGTATTATACTGTACCCTCCATCTGTATAGTATTATACTGTAACCCTGCATTCTGTATAGTATT
>NW_022263107.1:0-81732 GCF_002021735.2 Oncorhynchus kisutch
TATGGCTCTAATCTGATAGTGGTAGTGGGGTGGGTGGACATGTCTAGCTTCCCTCATGGCTCTAATCTGATAGTGGTAGTGGGGGTAGAGATGTCTAGTCTCCTTTATGGCTCTAATCTGATAGTGGTAGTGGGGTGGGAGATGTCTAGTCTCCTTTATGGCTCTAATCTGATAGTGGTAGTGGGGTGATAGATGTCTAGTCTACATTATGGCTCTAATCTGATAGTGGTAGATGTCTAGCCTCCTTTATGGCTCTAATCTGATAGTGATTGTAGGGTTGTAGATGTCTAGGCTCCTTTATGGCTCTAATCTGATAGTGGTTAGTGGGGTGGGAGATGTCTAGATCTCCTTTATGGCTCTAATCTAATTGTGGTAGTGGGGTGGGAGATGTCCTAGGCTCCCTTATGGCTCTAATCTGATATTGGTAGATGTCGAGGCTCCTTCATGGCTCTAATCTGATAGTGGTAGTGGGGGTGATAGATGTCTGTCTACCATTATGCTCTAAACTGATAGTGGTAGATGTCTAGCCTCCTTTATGGCTCTAATCTGATAGTGATTGTAGGGTGGTAGATGTCTACGCTCCCTTATGGCTCTAATCTGATAGTGGTAGTGGGGTGGTACATGTCTAGCTTCCCTCATGGCTCTAATCTGATAGTGGTAGTGGGGTGAAAGATGTCTAGTCTCCTTTATGGCTCTAATCTGATAGTGGTAGTGGGGTGGGAGATGTCTAGTCTCCTTTATGGCTCTAATCTGATAGTGGTAGTCTCCCTTATGGCTCTAATCTGATAGATGTCTAGTCTCCTTTATGGCTCTAATCTGATAGTAATTGTAGGGTGGTAGATGTCTACGCTCCCTTATGGCTCTAATCTGATAGTGGTAGTGGGGTGGGAGATGTCTAGTCTCCTTTATGGCTCTAATCTGATAGTCGTAGATGTCTAGTCTAATATTTGGCTCTAATCTGATAGTGGTAGTGGGGTGGGAGATGTCTAGTCTCCTTTATGGCTCTAATCTGATAGTGGTAGTGGGGTGGTAGATGTCTAGTCTCCCTTATGGCTCTAATCTTATAGTGGTAGTGGGGGTGAGAGATGTCTAGTCTACATTATGGCTCTAATCTGATAGTGGTAGATGTCTAGTCTCCTTTATGGCTCTAATCTGATAGTGGTAGTGGGGTGGGAGATGTCTAGTCTCCTTTATGGCTCTAATCTGATATTGTTAGATGTCGAGGCTCCTTTATGGCTCTAATCTGATAGTGGGGTGGTAGATGTCTAGTCTCCCTTATGGCTCTAATCTGATAGTGGTAGTGGGGTGATAGATGTCTAGTCTCCATTATGGCTCTAATCTGATAGTCGTAGATGTCTAGTCTAATATTTGGCTCTAATCTGATAGTGGTAGATGTCTAGTGGTATATGTCTAGAGACCTTATGGCTCTAATCTGATTGTGATTGTGGGGTGGTAATTTTCTGGTCTCCTTTATGGCTCTAATCTGATA
The DNA here is from genome assembly GCF_002021735.2 of Oncorhynchus kisutch. Taxonomy (NCBI): domain Eukaryota; kingdom Metazoa; phylum Chordata; class Actinopteri; order Salmoniformes; family Salmonidae; genus Oncorhynchus; species Oncorhynchus kisutch. Next base: position 1,490 of record NW_022263107.1, read on the forward strand.
GTGGTAGTGGGGGTGGGAGATGTCTAGTCTCACTTATGGCTCTAATCTGATATTGGTAGTCTCCTTTATGGCTCTAATCTGATAGTGGTAGATGTCTAGTGGTATATGTCTAGAGACCTTATGGCTCTAATCTGATAGTGGTAGTGGGGTGGTAGATGTCTAGTCTCCCTTATGGCTCTAATCAGATAGTGGTAGTGGGGTGCTACATGTCTAGTCTCCCTTATGGCTCTAATCTGATAGTGGTAGTGGGGTGAGAGATGTCTAGTCTCCCTTATGGCTCTAATCTGATAGTGGTAGTGGGGGTGAGAGATGTCTAGTCTCCCTTATGGCTCTAATCTGATAGTGGTAGATGTCTAGTCTCCTTTATGGCTCTAATCTGATTGTGGTAGTGGGGTTGTAGATGTCTAGTCTCCCTTATGGCTCTAATCTGATAGTTGTCATGGGGTGGGAGATGTCTAGTCTCCCTTATGACTCTAATCTGAGAGTGGTAGTCTCCTTTATATGGCTCTAATCTGAAAGTGGTAGTGGGGTTGTAGATGTCTAGTCTCCCTTATGCTCTAATCTGATAGTGGTAGTGGGGTGATAGATGTCTAGTCTCCATTATGGCTCTAAACTGATAGTGGTAGATCTCTAGCCTCCTTTATGGCTCTAATCTGATAGTGATTGTAGGGTGGTAGATGTCTACGCTCCCTTATGGCTCGAATCTGATAGTGGTAGTGGGGTGGGAGATGTCTAGTCTCACTTATGGCTCTAATCTGATATTGGTAGTCTCCTTTATGGCTCTAATCTGATAGTGGTAGACATGTCTAGTCTCTCTTATGGCTCTAATCTGATAGTGGTCGATGTCTAGTCTCCTTTATGGCTCTAATCTGATAGTGGTAGTGGGGTGGTAGATGTCTAGTCTCCCTTATGGCTCTAATCAGATAGTGGTAGTGGGGTGCTACATGTCTAGTCTCCCTTATGGCTCTAATCTGATAGTGGTAGTGGGGTGAGAGATGTCTAGTCTCCTCTATGGCTCTAATCTGATAGTGGTAGTGGGGGTGGGAGATGTCTAGTCTCCCTTATGGCTCTAATCTGATAGTGGTAGATGTCTAGTCTCCTTTATGGCTCTAATCTGATTGTGGTAGTGGGGTTGTAGATGTCTAGTCTCCCTTATGGCTCTAATCTGATAGTTGTCATGGGGTGGGAGAGGTCTAGTCTCCCTTATGACTCTAATCTGAGAGTGGTAGTCTCCTTTATATGGCTCTAATCTGAAAGTGGTAGTGGGGTTTGTAGATGTCTAGTCTCCTTTATGGCTCTAATCTGATAGTGGTAGTGGGGTGGGAGATGTCTAGTCTCCTTTATGGCTCTAATCTGATAGTGGTAGTCTCCCTTATGGCTCTAATCTGATAGATGTCTAGTCTCCTTTATGGCTCTAATCTGATAGTAATTGTAGGGTGGTAGATGTCTACGCTCCCTTATGGCTCTAATCTGATAGTGGTAGTGGGGTGGGAGATGTCTAGTCTCCTTTATGGCTCTAATCTGATAGTCGTAGATGTCTAGTCTAATATTTGGCTCTAATCTGATAGTGGTAGATGTCTAGTGGTATATGTCTAGAGAGTGGTAGTGGGGTGAAAGATGTCTAGTCTCCTTTATGGCTCTAATCTGATAGTGGTAGTGGGGTGGGAGATGTCTAGTCTCCTTTATGGCTCTAATCTGATAGTGGTAGTGGGGTGGTAGATGTCTAGTCTCCCTTATGGCTCTAATCTGATAGTGGTAGTGGGGTGAGAGATGTCTAGTCTACATTATGGCTCTAATCTGATAGTGGTAGATGTCTAGTCTCCTTTATGGCTCTAATCTGATAGTGGTAGTGGGGTGGGAGATGTCTAGTCTCCTTTATGGCTCTAATCTGATATTGTTAGATGTCGAGGCTCCTTTATGGCTCTAATCTGATAGTGGGGTGGTAGATGTCTAGTCTCCCTTATGGCTCTAATCTGATAGTGGTAGTGGGGTGATAGATGTCTAGTCTCCATTATGGCTCTAATCTGATAGTCGTAGATGTCTAGTCTAATATTTGGCTCTAATCTGATAGTGGTATATGTCTAGAGACCTTATGGCTCTAATCTGATTGTGATTGTGGGGTGGTAGATTTCTGGTCTCCTTTATGGCTCTAATCTGATAGTGGTAGTGGGGTGGGAGATGTCTAGTCTCACTTATGGCTCTAATCTGATATTGGTAGTCTCCTTTATGGCTCTAATCTGATAGTGGTAGATGTCTAGTGGTATATGTCTAGAGACCTTATGGCTCTAATCTGATAGTGGTAGTGGGGTGGTAGATGTCTAGTCTCCCTTATGGCTCTAATCAGATAGTGGTAGTGGGGTGCTACATGTCTAGTCTCCCTTATGGCTCTAATCTGATAGTGGTAGTGGGGTGAGAGATGTCTAGTCTCCCTTATGGCTCTAATCTGATAGTGGTAGTGGGGTGAGAGATGTCTAGTCTCCCTTATGGCTCTAATCTGATAGTGGTAGATGTCTAGTCTCCTTTATGGCTCTAATCTGATTGTGGTAGTGGGGTTGTAGATGTCTAGTCTCCCTTATGGCTCTAATCTGATAGTTGTCATGGGGTGGGAGATGTCTAGTCTCCCTTATGACTCTAATCTGAGAGTGGTAGTCTCCTTTATATGGCTCTAATCTGAAAGTGGTAGTGGGGTTGTAGATGTCTAGTCTCCCTTATGGCTCTAATCTGATAGTGGTAGTGGGGTGATAGATGTCTAGTCTCCATTATGGCTCTAAACTGATAGTGGTAGATCTCTAGCCTCCTTTATGGCTCTAATCTGATAGTGATTGTAGTGTGGTAGATGTCTACACTCCCTTATGGCTCGAATCTGATAGTGTTAGTGGGGTGGGAGATGTCTAGTCTCACTTATGGCTCTAATCTGATATTGGTAGTCTCCTTTATGGCTCTAATCTGATAGTGGTAGATGTCTAGTCTCTCTTATGGCTCTAATCTGATAGTGGTCGATGTCTAGTCTCCTTTATGGCTCTAATCTGATAGTGGTAGTGGGGTGGTAGATGTCTAGTCTCCCTTATGGCTCTAATCAGATAGTGGTAGTGGGGTGCTACATGTCTAGTCTCCCTTATGGCTCTAATCTGATAGTGGTAGTGGGGTGAGAGATGTCTAGTCTCCTCTATGGCTCTAATCTGATAGTGGTAGTGGGGTGGGAGATGTCTAGTCTCCCTTATGGCTCTAATCTGATAGTGGTAGATGTCTAGTCTCCTTTATGGCTCTAATCTGATTGTGGTAGTGGGGTTGTAGATGTCTAGTCTCCCTTATGGCTCTAATCTGATAGTTGTCATGGGGTGGGAGAGGTCTAGTCTCCCTTATGACTCTAATCTGAGAGTGGTAGTCTCCTTTATATGGCTCTAATCTGAAAGTGGTAGTGGGGTTGTAGATGTCTAGTCTCCCTTATGGCTCTAATCTGATAGTGATAGATGTCTAGTCTCCATTATGGCTCTAAACTGATAGTGGTAGATCTCTAGCCTCCTTTATGGCTCTAATCTGATAGTGATTGTAGGGTGGTAGATGTCTACGCTCCCTTATGGCTCTAATCTGATAGTGGTAGTGGGGTGGTACATGTCTAGCTTCCCTCATGGCTCTAATCTGATAGTGGTAGTGGGGTGAGAGATGTTTAGTCTCCTTTATGGCTCTAATCTGATAGTGGTAGTGGGGGTGGGAGATGTCTAGTCTCCTTTATGGCTCTAATCTGATATTGTTAGATGTCGAGGCTCCTTTATGGCTCTAATCTGATAGTGGGGTGGTAGATGTCTAGTCTCCCTTATGGCTCTAATCTGATAGTGGTAGTGGGGTGATAGATGTATAGTCTCCATTATGGCTCTAATCTGATAGTGGTAGATGTCTAGTCTCCATTATGGCTCTAAACTGATAGTGGTAGATGTCTAGCCTCCTTTATGGCTCTAATCTGATAGTGATTGTAGGGTGGTAGATGTCTACGCTCCCTTATGGCTCTAATCTGATAGTGGTATTGGGGAGAGAGATGTCTAGTCTCCTCTATGGCTCTAATCTGATAGTGGTAGTGGGGTGGTAGATGTCTAGTCTCCCTTATGGCTCTAATCAGATAGTGGTAGTGGGGTGCTACATGTCTAGTCTCCCTTATGGCTCTAATCTGATAGTGGTAGTGGGGTGAGAGATGTCTAGTCTCCCTTATGGCTCTAATCTGATAGTGGTAGTGGGGAGAGAGATGTCTAGTCTCCTCTATGGCTCTAATCTGATAGTGGTAGTGGGGAGGGAGATGTCTAGTCTCCCTTATGGCTCTAATCTGATAGTGGTAGATGTCTAGTCTCCTTTATGGCTCTAATCTGATTGTGGTAGTGGGGTTGTAGATGTCTAGTCTCCCTTATGGCTCTAATCTGATAGTTGTCATGGGGTGGGAGATGTCTAGTCTCCCTTATGACTCTAATCTGAGAGTGGTAGTCTCCTTTATATGGCTCTAATCTGAAAGTGGTAGTGGGGTTGTAGATGTCTAGTCTCCCTTATGGCTCTAATCTGATAGTGGTAGTGGGGTGATAGATGTCTAGTCTCCATTATGGCTCTAAACTGATAGTGGTAGATCTCTAGCCTCCTTTATGGCTCTAATCTGATAGTGATTGTAGGGTGGTAGATGTCTACGCTCCCTTATGGCTCTAATCTGATAGTGGTAGTGGGGTGGGAGATGTCTAGTCTCACTTATGGCTCTAATCTGATATTGGTAGTCTCCTTTATGGCTCTAATCTGATAGTGGTAGATGTCTAGTCTCTCTTATGGCTCTAATCTGATAGTGGTCGATGTCTAGTCTCCTTTATGGCTCTAATCTGATAGTGGTAGTGGGGTGGTAGATGTCTAGTCTCCCTTATGGCTCTAATCAGATAGTGGTAGTGGGGTGCTACATGTCTAGTCTCCCTTATGGCTCTAATCTGATAGTGGTAGTGGGGTGAGAGATGTCTAGTCTCCTCTATGGCTCTAATCTGATAGTGGTAGTGGGGTGGGAGATGTCTAGTCTCCCTTATGGCTCTAATCTGATAGTGGTAGATGTCTAGTCTCCTTTATGGCTCTAATCTGATTGTGGTAGTGGGGTTGTAGATGTCTAGTCTCCCTTATGGCTCTAATCTGATAGTTGTCATGGGGTGGGAGATGTCTAGTCTCCCTTATGACTCTAATCTGAGAGTGGTAATCTCCTTTATATGGCTCTAATCTGAAAGTGGTAGTGGGGTTGTAGATGTCTAGTCTCCCTTATGGCTCTAATCTGATAGTGATAGATGTCTAGTCTCCATTATGGCTCTAAACTGATAGTGGTAGATCTCTAGCCTCCTTTATGGCTCTAATCTGATAGTGATTGTAGGGTGGTAGATGTCTACGCTCCCTTATGGCTCTAATCTGATAGTGGTAGTGGGGTGGTACATGTCTAGCTTCCCTCATGGCTCTAATCTGATAGTGGTAGTGGGGTGAGAGATGTTTAGTCTCCTTTATGGCTCTAATCTGATAGTGGTAGTGGGGTGGGAGATGTCTAGTCTCCTTTATGGCTCTAATCTGATATTGTTAGATGTCGAGGCTCCTTTATGGCTCTAATCTGATAGTGGGGTGGTAGATGTCTAGTCTCCCTTATGGCTCTAATCTGATAGTGGTAGTGGGGTGATAGATGTCTAGTCTCCATTATGGCTCTAATCTGATAGTGGTAGATGTCTAGTCTCCATTATGGCTCTAAACTGATAGTGGTAGATGTCTAGCCTCCTTTATGGCTCTAATCTGATAGTGATTGTAGGGTGGTAGATGTCTACGCTCCCTTATGGCTCTAATCTGATAGTGGTAGTGGGGTGGTACATGTCTAGCTTCCCTCATGGCTCTAATCTGATAGTGGTAGTGGGGTGAGAGATGTCTAGTCTCCTTTATGGCTCTAATCTGATAGTGGTAGTGGGGTGGGAGATGTCTAGTCTCCTTTATGGCTCTAATCTGATAGTGGTAGTGGGGTGATAGATGTCTAGTCTACATTATGGCTCTAATCTGATAGTGGTAGATGTCTAGCCTCCTTTATGGCTCTAATCTGATAGTGATTGTAGGGTTGTAGATGTCTAGGCTCCTTTATGGCTCTAATCTGATAGTGGTAGTGGGGTGGGAGATGTCTAGTCTCCTTTATGGCTCTAATCTAATTGTGGTAGTGGGGTGGGAGATGTCTAGGCTCCCTTATGGCTCTAATCTGATATTGGTAGATGTCGAGGCTCCTTCATGGCTCTAATCTGATAGTGGGGTGGTAGATGTCTAGTCTCCCTTATGGCTCTAATCTGATAGTGGTAGTGGGGTGATAGATGTCTGGTCTCCATTATGGCTCTAAACTGATAGTGGTAGATGTCTAGCCTCCTTTATGGCTCTAATCTGATAGTGATTGTAGGGTGGTAGATGTCTACGCTCCCTTATGGCTCTAATCTGATAGTGGTAGTGGGGTGGTACATGTCTAGCTTCCCTCATGGCTCTAATCTGATAGTGGTAGTGGGGTGAAAGATGTCTCCTTTATGGCTCTAATCTGATAGTGGTAGTGGGGTGGGAGATGTCTAGTCTCCTTTATGGCTCTAATCTGATAGTGGTAGTCTCCCTTATGGCTCTAATCTGATAGATGTCTAGTCTCCTTTATGGCTCTAATCTGATTGTGGTAGTGGGGTGGGAGATGTCTAGTCTCCCTTATGGCTCTAATCTGATTGTGTTAGTCTCCTTTATGGCTCTAATCTGATAGTGGTAGATGTCTAGTCTCCTTTATGGCTCTAATCTGATAGTGGTAGCTGGGGTGGTAGATGTCTAGACTCCCTTATGGCTCTGATTGTGATAGTGGGGTTGGAGATGGCTAGGCTCCCTTATGGCTCTAATCTGATAGTGGTAGATGTCTAGGCTCCTTTATGGCTCTAATCTGGTAGTGGTAGTCGGGTGGTAGATGTCTAGTCTCCATTCTTGCTCTAATCTTATAGTGGTAGATGTCTAGCCTCCTTTATGGTTCCAATCTGATAGTGATTGTAGGGTGGTAGACGTCTACGCTCCCTTATGGCTCTAATCTGATAGTGGTAGTGGGGTGGGAGATGTCTAGTCTCCTTTATGGCTCTAATCTGATTGTGGTAGTCTCCCTTATGGCTCTAATCTGATAGATGTCTAGTCTCCTTTATGGCTCTAATCTGATTGTGGTAGTGGGGTGGGAGATGTCTAGTCTCCCTTATGGCTCTAATCTGATTGTGTTAGTCTCCTTTATGGCTCTAATCTGAGAGTGGTAGTCTCCTTTATATGGCTCTAATCTGAAAGTGGTAGTGGGGTTGTAGATGTCTAGTCTCCCTTATGGCTCTAATCTGATAGTGGTAGTGGGGTGATAGATGTCTAGTCTCCATTATGGCTCTAAACTGATAGTGGTAGATCTCTAGCCTCCTTTATGGCTCTAATCTGATAGTGATTGTAGGGTGGTAGATGTCTACGCTCCCTTATGGCTCTAATCTGATAGTGGTAGTGGGGTGGGAGATGTCTAGTCTCATTTATGGCTCTAATCTGATATTGGTAGTCTCCTTTATGGCTCTAATCTGATAGTGGTAGATGTCTATTCTCTCTTATGGCTCTAATCTGATAGTGGTCGATGTCTAGTCTCCTTTATGGCTCTAATCTGATAGTGGTAGTGGGGTGGTAGATGTCTAGTCTCCCTTATGGCTCTAATCAGATAGTGGTAGTGGGGTGCTACATGTCTAGTCTCCCTTATGGCTCTAATCTGATAGTGGTAGTGGGGTGAGAGATGTCTAGTCTCCCTTATGGCTCTAATCTGATAGTGGTATTGGGGAGAGCGATGTCTAGTCTCCTCTATGGCTCTAATCTGATAGTGGTAGTGGGGTGGTAGATGTCTAGTCTCCCTTATGGCTCTAATCAGATAGTGGTAGTGGGGTGCTACATGTCTAGTCTCCCTTATGGCTCTAATCTGATAGTGGTAGTGGGGTGAGAGATGTCTAGTCTCCCTTATGGCTCTAATCTGATAGTGGTAGTGGGGAGAGAGATGTCTAGTCTCCTCTATGGCTCTAATCTGATAGTGGTAGTGGGGTGGGAGATGTCTAGTCTCCCTTATGGCTCTAATCTGATAGTGGTAGATGTCTAGTCTCCTTTATGGCTCTAATCTGATTGTGGTAGTGGGGTTGTAGATGTCTAGTCTCCCTTATGGCTCTAATCTGATAGTTGTCATGGGGTGGGAGATGTCTAGTCTCCCTTATGACTCTAATCTGAGAGTGGTAGTCTCCTTTATATGGCTCTAATCTGAAAGTGGTAGTGGGGTTGTAGATGTCTAGTCTCCATTATGGCTCTAAACTGATAGTGGTAGATCTCTAGCCTCCTTTATGGCTCTAATCTGATAGTGATTGTAGGGTGGTAGATGTCTACGCTCCCTTATGGCTCTAATCTGATAGTGGTAGTGGGGTGGTACATGTCTAGCTTCCCTCATGGCTCTAATCTGATAGCGGTAGTGGGGTGAGAGATGTCTAGTCTCCTTTATGGCTCTAATCTGATATTGTTAGATGTCGAGGCTCCTTTATGGCTCTAATCTGATAGTGGGGTGGGAGATGTCTAGTCTCCCTTATGGCTCTAATCTGATAGTGGTAGTGGGGTGATAGATGTCTATTCTCCATTATGGCTCTAATCTGATAGTGGTAGATGTCTAGTCTCCATTATGGCTCTAAACTGATAGTGGTAGATGTCTAGCCTCCTTTATGGCTCTAATCTGATAGTGATTGTAGGGTTGTAGATGTCTAGGCTCCTTTATGGCTCTAATCTGATAGTGGTAGTGGGGTGGGAGATGTCTAGTCTCCTTTATGGCTCTAATCTAATTGTGGTAGTGGGGTGGGAGATGTCTAGGCTCCCTTATGGCTCTAATCTGATATTGGTAGATGTCGAGGCTCCTTCATGGCTCTAATCTGATAGTGGGGTGGTAGATGTCTAGTCTCCCTTATGGCTCTAATCTGATAGTGGTAGTGGGGTGATAGATGTCTGGTCTCCATTATGGCTCTAAACTGATAGTGGTAGATGTCTAGCCTCCTTTATGGCTCTAATCTGATAGTGATTGTAGGGTGGTAGATGTCTACGCTCCCTTATGGCTCTAATCTGATAGTGGTAGTGGGGTGGTACATGTCTAACTTCCCTCATGGCTCTAATCTGATAGTGGTAGTGGGGTGAAAGATGTCTAGTCTCCTTTATGGCTCTAATCTGATAGTGGTAGTGGGGTGGGAGATGTCTAGTCTCCTTTATGGCTCTAATCTGATAGTGGTAGTCTCCCTTATTGCTCTAATCTGATAGATGTCTAGTCTCCTTTATGGCTCTAATCTGATTGTGGTAGTGGGGTGGGAGATGTCTAGTCTCCCTTATGGCTCTAATCTGATTGTGTTAGTCTCCTTTATGGCTCTAATCTGATAGTGGTAGATGTCTAGTCTCCTTTATGGCTCTAATCTGATAGTGGTAGTGGGGTGGTAGATGTCTAGACTCCCTTATGGCTCTGATTGTGATAGTGGGGTTGGAGATGGCTAGGCTCCCTTATGGCTCTAATCTGATAGTGGTAGATGTCTAGGCTCCTTTATGGCTCTAATCTGGTAGTGGTAGTCGGGTGGTAGATGTCTAGTCTCCATTCTTGCTCTAATCTTATAGTGGTAGATGTCTAGCCTCCTTTATGGTTCCAATCTGATAGTGATTGTAGGGTGGTAGACGTCTACGCTCCCTTATGGCTCTAATCTGATAGTGGTAGTGGGGTGGGAGATGTCTAGTCTCCTTTATGGCTCTAATCTGATTGTGGTAGTCTCCCTTATGGCTCTAATCTGATAGATGTCTAGTCTCCTTTATGGCTCTAATCTGATTGTGGTAGTGGGGTGGGAGATGTCTAGTCTCCCTTATGGCTCTAATCTGATTGTGTTAGTCTCCTTTATGGCTCTAATCTGAGAGTGGTAGTCTCCTTTATATGGCTCTAATCTGAAAGTGGTAGTGGGGTTGTAGATGTCTAGTCTCCCTTATGGCTCTAATCTGATAGTGGTAGTGGGGTGATAGATGTCTAGTCTCCATTATGGCTCTAAACTGATAGTGGTAGATCTCTAGCCTCCTTTATGGCTCTAATCTGATAGTGATTGTAGGGTGGTAGATGTCTACGCTCCCTTATGGCTCTAATCTGATAGTGGTAGTGGGGTGGGAGATGTCTAGTCTCACTTATGGCTCTAATCTGATATTGGTAGTCTCCTTTATGGCTCTAATCTGATAGTGGTAGATGTCTAGTCTCTCTTATGGCTCTAATCTGATAGTGGTCGATGTCTAGTCTCCCTTATGGCTCTAATCTGATAGTGGTAGTGGGGTGGTAGATGTCTAGTCTCCCTTATGGCTCTAATCAGATAGTGGTAGTGGGGTGCTACATGTCTAGTCTCCCTTATGGCTCTAATCTGATAGTGGTAGTGGGGAGAGAGATGTCTAGTCTCCTCTATGGCTCTAATCTGATAGTGGTAGTGGGGTGGTAGATGTCTAGTCTCCCTTATGGCTCTAATCTGATTGTGTTAGTCTCCTTTATGGCTCTAATCTGATAGTGGTAGATGTCTAGTCTCCTTTATGGCTCTAATCTGATAGTGGTAGCTGGGGTGGTAGATGTCTAGACTCCCTTATGGCTCTGATTGTGATAGTGGGGTTGGAGATGGCTAGGCTCCCTTATGGCTCTAATCTGATAGTGGTAGATGTCTAGGCTCCTTTATGGCTCTAATCTGGTAGTGGTAGTCGGGTGGTAGATGTCTAGTCTCCATTCTTGCTCTAATCTTATAGTGGTAGATGTCTAGCCTCCTTTATGGTTCCAATCTGATAGTGATTGTAGGGTGGTAGACGTCTACGCTCCCTTATGGCTCTAATCTGATAGTGGTAGTGGGGTGGGAGATGTCTAGGCTCCTTTATGGCTCTAATCTGATTGTGGTAGTCTCCCTTATGGCTCTAATCTGATAGATGTCTAGTCTCCTTTATGGCTCTAATCTGATTGTGGTAGTGGGGTGGGAGATGTCTAGTCTCCCTTATGGCTCTAATCTGATTGTGTTAGTCTCCTTTATGGCTCTAATCTGAGAGTGGTAGTCTCCTTTATATGGCTCTAATCTGAAAGTGGTAGTGGGGTTGTAGATGTCTAGTCTCCCTTATGGCTCTAATCTGATAGTGGTAGTGGGGTGATAGATGTCTAGTCTCCATTATGGCTCTAAACTGATAGTGGTAGATCTCTAGCCTCCTTTATGGCTCTAATCTGATAGTGATTGTAGGGTGGTAGATGTCTACGCTCCCTTATGGCTCTAATCTGATAGTGGTAGTGGGGTGGGAGATGTCTAGTCTCATTTATGGCTCTAATCTGATATTGGTAGTCTCCTTTATGGCTCTAATCTGATAGTGGTAGATGTCTATTCTCTCTTATGGCTCTAATCTGATAGTGGTCGATGTCTAGTCTCCTTTACGGCTCTAATCTGATAGTGGTAGTGGGGTGGTAGATGTCTAGTCTCCCTTATGGCTCTAATCAGATAGTGGTAGTGGGGTGCTACATGTCTAGTCTCCCTTATGGCTCTAATCTGATAGTGGTAGTGGGGTGAGAGATGTCTAGTCTCCCTTATGGCTCTAATCTGATAGTGGTATTGGGGAGAGAGATGTCTAGTCTCCTCTATGGCTCTAATCTGATAGTGGTAGTGGGGTGGTAGATGTCTAGTCTCCCTTATGGCTCTAATCAGATAGTGGTAGTGGGGTGCTACATGTCTAGTCTCCCTTATGGCTCTAATCTGATAGTGGTAGTGGGGTGAGAGATGTCTAGTCTCCCTTATGGCTCTAATCTGATAGTGGTAGTGGGGAGAGAGATGTCTAGTCTCCTCTATGGCTCTAATCTGATAGTGGTAGTGGGGTGGGAGATGTCTAGTCTCCCTTATGGCTCTAATCTGATAGTGGTAGATGTCTAGTCTCCTTTATGGCTCTAATCTGATTGTGGTAGTGGGGTTGTAGATGTCTAGTCTCCCTTATGGCTCTAATCTGATAGTTGTCATGGGGTGGGAGATGTCTAGTCTCCCTTATGACTCTAATCTGAGAGTGGTAGTCTCCTTTATATGGCTCTAATCTGAAAGTGGTAGTGGGGTTGTAGATGTCTAGTCTCCCTTATGGCTCTAATCTGATGGTGGTAGTGGGGTGATAGATGTCTAGTCTCCATTATGGCTCTAAACTGATAGTGGTAGATCTCTAGCCTCCTTTATGGCTCTAATCTGATAGTGATTGTAGGGTGGTAGATGTCTACGCTCCCTTATGGCTCTAATCTGATAGTGGTAGTGGGGTGGTACATGTCTAGCTTCCCTCATGGCTCTAATCTGATAGCGGTAGTGGGGTGAGAGATGTCTAGTCTCCTTTATGGCTCTAATCTGATAGTGGTAGTGGGGTGGTAGATGTCTAGTCTCCCTTATGGCTCTAATCTGATTGTGTTAGTCTCCTTTATGGCTCTAATCTGATAGTGGTAGATGTCTAGTCTCCTTTATGGCTCTAATCTGATAGTGGTAGCTGGGGTGGTAGATGTCTAGACTCCCTTATGGCTCTGATTGTGATAGTGGGGTTGGAGATGGCTAGGCTCCCTTATGGCTCTAATCTGATAGTGGTAGATGTCTAGGCTCCTTTATGGCTCTAATCTGGTAGTGGTAGTCGGGTGGTAGATGTCTAGTCTCCATTCTTGCTCTAATCTTATAGTGGTAGATGTCTAGCCTCCTTTATGGTTCCAATCTGATAGTGATTGTAGGGTGGTAGACGTCTACGCTCCCTTATGGCTCTAATCTGATAGTGGTAGTGGGGTGGGAGATGTCTAGGCTCCTTTATGGCTCTAATCTGATTGTGGTAGTCTCCCTTATGGCTCTAATCTGATAGATGTCTAGTCTCCTTTATGGCTCTAATCTGATTGTGGTAGTGGGGTGGGAGATGTCTAGTCTCCCTTATGGCTCTAATCTGATTGTGTTAGTCTCCTTTATGGCTCTAATCTGAGAGTGGTAGTCTCCTTTATATGGCTCTAATCTGAAAGTGGTAGTGGGGTTGTAGATGTCTAGTCTCCCTTATGGCTCTAATCTGATAGTGGTAGTGGGGTGATAGATGTCTAGTCTCCATTATGGCTCTAAACTGATAGTGGTAGATCTCTAGCCTCCTTTATGGCTCTAATCTGATAGTGATTGTAGGGTGGTAGATGTCTACGCTCCCTTATGGCTCTAATCTGATAGTGGTAGTGGGGTGGGAGATGTCTAGTCTCATTTATGGCTCTAATCTGATATTGGTAGTCTCCTTTATGGCTCTAATCTGATAGTGGTAGATGTCTATTCTCTCTTATGGCTCTAATCTGATAGTGGTCGATGTCTAGTCTCCTTTACGGCTCTAATCTGATAGTGGTAGTGGGGTGGTAGATGTCTAGTCTCCCTTATGGCTCTAATCAGATAGTGGTAGTGGGGTGCTACATGTCTAGTCTCCCTTATGGCTCTAATCTGATAGTGGTAGTGGGGTGAGAGATGTCTAGTCTCCCTTATGGCTCTAATCTGATAGTGGTATTGGGGAGAGAGATGTCTAGTCTCCTCTATGGCTCTAATCTGATAGTGGTAGTGGGGTGGTAGATGTCTAGTCTCCCTTATGGCTCTAATCAGATAGTGGTAGTGGGGTGCTACATGTCTAGTCTCCCTTATGGCTCTAATCTGATAGTGGTAGTGGGGTGAGAGATGTCTAGTCTCCCTTATGGCTCTAATCTGATAGTGGTAGTGGGGAGAGAGATGTCTAGTCTCCTCTATGGCTCTAATCTGATAGTGGTAGTGGGGTGGGAGATGTCTAGTCTCCCTTATGGCTCTAATCTGATAGTGGTAGATGTCTAGTCTCCTTTATGGCTCTAATCTGATTGTGGTAGTGGGGTTGTAGATGTCTAGTCTCCCTTATGGCTCTAATCTGATAGTTGTCATGGGGTGGGAGATGTCTAGTCTCCCTTATGACTCTAATCTGAGAGTGGTAGTCTCCTTTATATGGCTCTAATCTGAAAGTGGTAGTGGGGTTGTAGATGTCTAGTCTCCCTTATGGCTCTAATCTGATGGTGGTAGTGGGGTGATAGATGTCTAGTCTCCATTATGGCTCTAAACTGATAGTGGTAGATCTCTAGCCTCCTTTATGGCTCTAATCTGATAGTGATTGTAGGGTGGTAGATGTCTACGCTCCCTTATGGCTCTAATCTGATAGTGGTAGTGGGGTGGTACATGTCTAGCTTCCCTCATGGCTCTAATCTGATAGCGGTAGTGGGGTGAGAGATGTCTAGTCTCCTTTATGGCTCTAATCTGATAGTGGTAGTGGGGTGGGAGATGTCTAGTCTCCTTTATGGCTCTAATCTGATATTGTTAGATGTCGAGGCTCCTTTATGGCTCTAATCTGATAGTGGGGTGGGAGATGTCTAGTCTCCCTTATGGCTCTAATCTGATAGTGGTAGTGGGGTGATAGATGTCTATTCTCCATTATGGCTCTAATCTGATAGTGGTAGATGTCTAGTCTCCATTATGGCTCTAAACTGATAGTGGTAGATGTCTAGCCTCCTTTATGGCTCTAATCTGATAGTGATTGTAGGGTTGTAGATGTCTAGGCTCCTTTATGGCTCTAATCTGATAGTGGTAGTGGGGTGGGATATGTCTAGTCTCCTTTATGGCTCTAATCTAATTGTGGTAGTGGGGTGGGAGATGTCTAGGCTCCCTTATGGCTCTAATCTGATATTGGTAGATGTCGAGGCTCCTTCATGGCTCTAATCTGATAGTGGGGTGGTAGATTTCTAGTCTCCCTTATGGCTCTAATCTGATAGTGGTAGTGGGGTGATAGATGTCTGGTCTCCATTATGGCTCTAAACTGATCGTGGTAGATGTCTAGCCTCCTTTATGGCTCTAATCTGATAGTGATTGTAGGGTGGTAGATGTCTACGCTCCCTTATGGCTCTAATCTGATAGTGGTAGTGGGGTGGTACATGTCTAGCTTCCCTCATGGCTCTAATCTGATAGTGGTAGTGGGGTGAAAGATGTCTAGTCTCCTTTATGGCTCTAATCTGATAGTGGTAGTGGGGTGGGAGATGTCTAGTCTCCTTTATGGCTCTAATCTGATAGTGGTAGTCTCCCTTATTGCTCTAATCTGATAGATGTCTAGTCTCCTTTATGGCTCTAATCTGATTGTGGTAGTGGGGTGGGAGATGTCTAGTCTCCCTTATGGCTCTAATCTGATTGTGTTAGTCTCCTTTATGGCTCTAATCTGATAGTGGTAGATGTCTAGTCTCCTTTATGGCTCTAATCTGATAGTGGTAGTGGGGTGGTAGATGTCTAGACTCCCTTATGGCTCTGATTGTGATAGTGGGGTTGGAGATGGCTAGGCTCCCTTATGGCTCTAATCTGATAGTGGTAGATGTCTAGGCTCCTTTATGGCTCTAATCTGGTAGTGGTAGTCGGGTGGTAGATGTCTAGTCTCCATTCTTGCTCTAATCTTATAGTGGTAGATGTCTAGCCTCCTTTATGGTTCCAATCTGATAGTGATTGTAGGGTGGTAGACGTCTACGCTCCCTTATATGGCTCTAATCTGATAGTGGTAGTGGGGTGGGAGATGTCTAGTCTCCTTTATGGCTCTAATCTGATTGTGGTAGTCTCCCTTATGGCTCTAATCTGATAGATGTCTAGTCTCCTTTATGGCTCTAATCTGATTGTGGTAGTGGGGTGGGAGATGTCTAGTCTCCCTTATGGCTCTAATCTGATTGTGTTAGTCTCCTTTATGGCTCTAATCTGAGAGTGGTAGTCTCCTTTATATGGCTCTAATCTGAAAGTGGTAGTGGGGTTGTAGATGTCTAGTCTCCCTTATGGCTCTAATCTGATAGTGGTAGTGGGGTGATAGATGTCTAGTCTCCATTATGGCTCTAAACTGATAGTGGTAGATCTCTAGCCTCCTTTATGGCTCTAATCTGATAGTGATTGTAGGGTGGTAGATGTCTACGCTCCCTTATGGCTCTAATCTGATAGTGGTAGTGGGGTGGGAGATGTCTAGTCTCACTTATGGCTCTAATCTGATATTGGTAGTCTCCTTTATGGCTCTAATCTGATAGTGGTAGATGTCTAGTCTCTCTTATGGCTCTAATCTGATAGTGGTCGATGTCTAGTCTCCTTTATGGCTCTAATCTGATAGTGGTAGTGGGGTGGTAGATGTCTAGTCTCCCTTATGGCTCTAATCAGATAGTGGTAGTGGGGTGCTACATGTCTAGTCTCCCTTATGGCTCTAATCTGATAGTGGTAGTGGGGTGAGAGATGTCTAGTCTCCCTTATGGCTCTAATCTGATAGTGGTAGTGGGGAGAGAGATGTCTAGTCTCCTCTATGGCTCTAATCTGATAGTGGTAGTGGGGTGGTAGATGTCTAGTCTCCCTTATGGCTCTAATCAGATAGTGGTAGTGGGGTGCTACATGTCTAGTCTCCCTTATGGCTCTAATCTGATAGTGGTAGTGGGGTGAGAGATGTCTAGTCTCCCTTATGGCTCTAATCTGATAGTGGTAGTGGGGAGAGAGATGTCTAGTCTCCTCTATGGCTCTAATCTGATAGTGGTAGTGGGGTGGGAGATGTCTAGTCTCCCTTATGGCTCTAATCTGATAGTGGTAGATGTCTAGTCTCCTTTATGGCTCTAATCTGATTGTGGTAGTGGGGTTGTAGATGTCTAGTCTCCCTTATGGCTCTAATCTGATAGTTGTCATGGGGTGGGAGATGTCTAGTCTCCCTTATGACTCTAATCTGAGAGTGGTAGTCTCCTTTATATGGCTCTAATCTGAAAGTGGTAGTGGGGTTGTAGATGTCTAGTCTCCCTTATGGCTCTAATCTGATAGTGGTAGTGGGGTGATAGATGTCTAGTCTCCATTATGGCTCTAAACTGATAGTGGTAGATCTCTAGCCTCCTTTATGGCTCTAATCTGATAGTGATTGTAGGGTGGTAGATGTCTACGCTCCCTTATGGCTCTAATCTGATAGTGGTAGTGGGGTGGTACATGTCTAGCTTCCCTCATGGCTCTAATCTGATAGCGGTAGTGGGGTGAGAGATGTCTAGTCTCCTTTATGGCTCTAATCTGATAGTGGTAGTGGGGTGGGAGATGTCTAGTCTCCTTTATGGCTCTAATCTGATATTGTTAGATGTCGAGGATCCTTTATGGCTCTAATCTGATAGTGGGGTGGTAGATGTCTAGTCTCCCTTATGGCTCTAATCTGATAGTGGTAGTGGGGTGATAGATGTCTGTTCTCCATTATGGCTCTAATCTGATAGTGGTAGTCTCCCTTATTGCTCTAATCTGATAGATGTCTAGTCTCCTTTATGGCTCTAATCTGATTGTGGTAGTGGGGTGGGAGATGTCTAGTCTCCCTTATGGCTCTAATCTGATTGTGTTAGTCTCCTTTATGGCTCTAATCTGATAGTGGTAGATGTCTAGTCTCCTTTATGGCTCTAATCTGATAGTGGTAGTGGGGTGGTAGATGTCTAGACTCCCTTATGGCTCTGATTGTGATAGTGGGGTTGGAGATGGCTAGGCTCCCTTATGTCTCTAATCTGATAGTGGTAGATGTCTAGGCTCCTTTATGGCTCTAATCTGGTAGTGGTAGTCGGGTGGTAGATGTCTAGTCTCCATTCTTGCTCTAATCTTATAGTGGTAGATGTCTAGCCTCCTTTATGGTTCCAATCTGATAGTGATTGTAGGGTGGTAGACGTCTACGCTCCCTTATGGCTCTAATCTGATAGTGGTAGTGGGGTGGGAGATGTCTAGTCTCCTTTATGGCTCTAATCTGATTGTGGTAGTCTCCCTTATGGCTCTAATCTGATAGATGTCTAGTCTCCTTTATGGCTCTAATCTGATTGTGGTAGTGGGGTGGGAGATGTCTAGTCTCCCTTATGGCTCTAATCTGATTGTGTTAGTCTCCTTTATGGCTCTAATCTGAGAGTGGTAGTCTCCTTTATATGGCTCTAATCTGAAAGTGGTAGTGGGGTTGTAGATGTCTAGTCTCCCTTATGGCTCTAATCTGATAGTGGTAGTGGGGTGATAGATGTCTAGTCTCCATTATGGCTCTAAACTGATAGTGGTAGATCTCTAGCCTCCTTTATGGCTCTAATCTGATAGTGATTGTAGGGTGGTAGATGTCTACGCTCCCTTATGGCTCTAATCTGATAGTGGTAGTGGGGTGGGAGATGTCTAGTCTCACTTATGGCTCTAATCTGATATTGGTAGTCTCCTTTATGGCTCTAATCTGATAGTGGTAGATGTCTAGTCTCTCTTATGGCTCTAATCTGATAGTGGTCGATGTCTAGTCTCCTTTATGGCTCTAATCTGATAGTGGTAGTGGGGTGGTAGATGTCTAGTCTCCCTTATGGCTCTAATCAGATAGTGGTAGTGGGGTGCTACATGTCTAGTCTCCCTTATGGCTCTAATCTGATAGTGGTAGTGGGGTGAGAGATGTCTAGTCTCCCTTATGGCTCTAATCTGATAGTGGTAGTGGGGAGAGAGATGTCTAGTCTCCTCTATGGCTCTAATCTGATAGTGGTAGTGGGGTGGTAGATGTCTAGTCTCCCTTATGGCTCTAATCAGATAGTGGTAGTGGGGTGCTACATGTCTAGTCTCCCTTATGGCTCTAATCTGATAGTGGTAGTGGGGTGAGAGATGTCTAGTCTCCCTTATGGCTCTAATCTGATAGTGGTAGTGGGGAGAGAGATGTCTAGTCTCCCTTATGGCTCTAATCTGATAGTGGTAGTGGGGTGATAGATGTCTAGTCTCCATTATGGCTCTAAACTGATAGTGGTAGATCTCTAGCCTCCTTTATGGCTCTAATCTGATAGTGATTGTAGGGTGGTAGATGTCTACGCTCCCTTATGGCTCTAATCTGATAGTGGTAGTGGGGTGGTACATGTCTAGCTTCCCTCATGGCTCTAATCTGATAGCGGTAGTGGGGTGAGAGATGTCTAGTCTCCTTTATGGCTCTAATCTGATAGTGGTAGTGGGGTGGGAGATGTCTAGTCTCCTTTATGGCTCTAATCTGATATTGTTAGATGTCGAGGATCCTTTATGGCTCTAATCTGATAGTGGGGTGGTAGATGTCTAGTCTCCCTTATGGCTCTAATCTGATAGTGGTAGTGGGGTGATAGATGTCTGTTCTCCATTATGGTTCTAATCTGATAGTGGTAGTCTCCCTTATTGCTCTAATCTGATAGATGTCTAGTCTCCTTTATGGCTCTAATCTGATTGTGGTAGTGGGGTGGGAGATGTCTAGTCTCCCTTATGGCTCTAATCTGATTGTGTTAGTCTCCTTTATGGCTCTAATCTGATAGTGGTAGATGTCTAGTCTCCTTTATGGCTCTAATCTGATAGTGGTAGTGGGGTGGTAGATGTCTAGACTCCCTTATGGCTCTGATTGTGATAGTGGGGTTGGAGATGGCTAGGCTCCCTTATGTCTCTAATCTGATAGTGGTAGATGTCTAGGCTCCTTTATGGCTCTAATCTGGTAGTGGTAGTCGGGTGGTAGATGTCTAGTCTCCATTCTTGCTCTAATCTTATAGTGGTAGATGTCTAGCCTCCTTTATGGTTCCAATCTGATAGTGATTGTAGGGTGGTAGACGTCTACGCTCCCTTATGGCTCTAATCTGATAGTGGTAGTGGGGTGGGAGATGTCTAGTCTCCTTTATGGCTCTAATCTGATTGTGGTAGTCTCCCTTATGGCTCTAATCTGATAGATGTCTAGTCTCCTTTATGGCTCTAATCTGATTGTGGTAGTGGGGTGGGAGATGTCTAGTCTCCCTTATGGCTCTAATCTGATTGTGTTAGTCTCCTTTATGGCTCTAATCTGAGAGTGGTAGTCTCCTTTATATGGCTCTAATCTGAAAGTGGTAGTGGGGTTGTAGATGTCTAGTCTCCCTTATGGCTCTAATCTGATAGTGGTAGTGGGGTGATAGATGTCTAGTCTCCATTATGGCTCTAAACTGATAGTGGTAGATCTCTAGCCTCCTTTATGGCTCTAATCTGATAGTGATTGTAGGGTGGTAGATGTCTACGCTCCCTTATGGCTCTAATCTGATAGTGGTAGTGGGGTGGGAGATGTCTAGTCTCACTTATGGCTCTAATCTGATATTGGTAGTCTCCTTTATGGCTCTAATCTGATAGTGGTAGATGTCTAGTCTCTCTTATGGCTCTAATCTGATAGTGGTCGATGTCTAGTCTCCTTTATGGCTCTAATCTGATAGTGGTAGTGGGGTGGTAGATGTCTAGTCTCCCTTATGGCTCTAATCAGATAGTGGTAGTGGGGTGCTACATGTCTAGTCTCCCTTATGGCTCTAATCTGATAGTGGTAGTGGGGTGAGAGATGTCTAGTCTCCCTTATGGCTCTAATCTGATAGTGGTAGTGGGGAGAGAGATGTCTAGTCTCCTCTATGGCTCTAATCTGATAGTGGTAGTGGGGTGGTAGATGTCTAGTCTCCCTTATGGCTCTAATCAGATAGTGGTAGTGGGGTGCTACATGTCTAGTCTCCCTTATGGCTCTAATCTGATAGTGGTAGTGGGGTGAGAGATGTCTAGTCTCCCTTATGGCTCTAATCTGATAGTGGTAGTGGGGAGAGAGATGTCTAGTCTCCTCTATGGCTCTAATCTGATAGTGGTAGTGGGGTGGGAGATGTCTAGTCTCCCTTATGGCTCTAATCTGATAGTGGTAGATGTCTAGTCTCCTTTATGGCTCTAATCTGATTGTGGTAGTGGGGTTGTAGATGTCTAGTCTCCCTTATGGCTCTAATCTGATTGTTTTAGTCTCCTTTATGGCTCTAATCTGATAGTGGTAGATGTCTAGTCTCCTTTATGGCTCTAATCTGATAGTGGTAGTGGGGTGGTAGATGTCTAGACTCCCTTATGGCTCTGATTGTGATAGTGGGGTTGGAGATGGCTAGGCTCCCTTATGGCTCTAATCTGATAGTGGTAGATGTCTAGGCTCCTTTATGGCTCTAATCTGGTAGTGGTAGTCGGGTGGTAGATGTCTAGTCTCCATTCTTGCTCTAATCTTATAGTGGTAGATGTCTAGCCTCCTTTATGGTTCCAATCTGATAGTGATTGTAGGGTGGTAGACGTCTACGCTCCCTTATGGCTCTAATCTGATAGTTGTCATGGGGTGGGAGATGTCTAGTCTCCCTTATGACTCTAATCTGAGAGTGGTAGTCTCCTTTATATGGTTCTAATCTGAAAGTGGTAGTGGGGTTGTAGATGTCTAGTCTCCCTTATGGCTCTAATCTGATAGTGGTAGTGGGGTGATAGATGTCTAGTCTCCATTATGGCTCTAAACTGATAGTGGTAGATCTCTAGCCTCCTTTATGGCTCTAATCTGATAGTGATTGTAGGGTGGTAGATGTCTACGCTCCCTTATGGCTCTAATCTGATAGTGGTAGTGGGGTGGTACATGTCTAGCTTCCCTCATGGCTCTAATCTGATAGCGGTAGTGGGGTGAGAGATGTCTAGTCTCCTTTATGGCTCTAATCTGATAGTGGTAGTGGGGTGGGAGATGTCTAGTCTCCTTTATGGCTCTAATCTGATATTGTTAGATGTCGAGGCTCCTTTATGGCTCTAATCTGATAGTGGGGTGGTAGATGTCTAGTCTCCCTTATGGCTCTAATCTGATAGTGGTAGTGGGGTGATAGATGTCTATTCTCCATTATGGCTCTAATCTGATAGTGGTAGATGTCTAGTCTCCATTATGGCTCTAAACTGATAGTGGTAGATGTCTAGCCTCCTTTATGGCTCTAATCTGATAGTGATTGTAGGGTGGTAGATGTCTACGCTCCCTTATGGCTCTAATCTGATAGTGGTAGTGGGGTGGTACATGTCTAGCTTCCCTCATGGCTCTAATCTGATAGTGGTAGTGGGGTGAGAGATGTCTAGTCTCCTTTATGGCTCTAATCTGATAGTGGTAGTGGGGTGGGAGATGTCTAGTCTCCTTTATGGCTCTAATCTGGTAGTGGTAGTGGGGTGATAGATGTCTAGTCTACATTATGGCTCTAATCTGATAGTGGTAGATGTCTAGCCTCCTTTATGGCTCTAATCTGATAGTGATTGTAGGGTTGTAGATGTCTAGGCTCCTTTATGGCTCTAATCTGATAGTGGGGTGGGAGATGTCTAGTCTCCTTTATGGCTCTAATCTGATTGTGGTAGTGGGGTGGGAGATGTCTAGGCTCCCTTATGGCTCTAATCTGATATTGGTAGATGTCGAGGCTCCTTCATGGCTCTAATCTGATAGTGGGGTGGTAGATGTCTAGTCTCCCTTATGGCTCTAATCTGATAGTGGTAGTGGGGTGATAGATGTCTGGTCTCCATTATGGCTCTAAACTGATAGTGGTAGATGTCTAGCCTCCTTTATGGCTCTAATCTGATAGTGATTGTAGGGTGGTTGATGTCTACGCTCCCTTATGGCTCTAATCTGATAGTGGTAGTGGGGTGGTACATGTCTAGCTTCCCTCATGGCTCTAATCTGATAGTGGTAGTGGGGTGAAAGATGTCTTGTCTCCTTTATGGCTCTAATCTGATAGTGGTAGTGGGGTGGGAGATGTCTAGTCTCCTTTATGGCTCTAATCTGATAGTGGTAGTCTCCCTTATGGCTCTAATCTGATAGATGTCTAGTCTCCTTTATGGCTCTAATCTGATTGTGGTAGTGGGGTGGGAGATGTCTAGTCTCCCTTATGGCTCTAATCTGATTGTGTTAGTCTCCTTTATGGCTCTAATCTGATAGTGGTAGATGTCTAGTCTCCTTTATGGCTCTAATCTGATAGTGGTAGTGGGGTGGTAGATGTCTAGACTCCCTTATGGCTCTGATTGTGATAGTGGGGTTGGAGATGGCTAGGCTCCCTTATGGCTCTAATCTGATAGTGGTAGATGTCTAGGCTCCTTTATGGCTCTAATCTGGTAGTGGTAGTCGGGTGGTAGATGTCTAGTCTCCATTCTTGCTCTAATCTTATAGTGGTAGATGTCTAGCCTCCTTTATGGTTCCAATCTGATAGTGATTGTAGGGTGGTAGACGTCTACGCTCCCTTATGGCTCTAATCTGATAGTGGTAGTGGGGTGGGAGATGTCTAGTCTCCTTTATGGCTCTAATCTGATTGTGGTAGTCTCCCTTATGGCTCTAATCTGATAGATGTCTAGTCTCCTTCATGGCTCTAATCTGATTGTGTTAGTCTCCTTTATGGCTCTAATCTGATAGTGGTAGATGTCTAGTCTCCTTTATGGCTCTAATCTGATAGTGGTAGTGGGTGGGTAGATGTCTAGCCTCCCTTATGGCTATAATCTGATAGTGGTAGTGGGGTGGGAGATGTCTAGTCTCCTTTATGGCTCTGATTGTGATAGTGGGGTTGGAGATGGCTAGGCTCCCTTATGGCTCTAATCTGATAGTGGTAGATGTCTAGGCTCCTTTATGGCTCCAATCTGATAGTGACTGTAGGGTGGTGGATGTCTACGCTCCCTTATGGCTCTAATCTGATTGTGATAGTGGGGTTGGAGATGGCTAGGCTCCCTTATGGCTCTAATCTGATAGTGGTAGATGTCTAGGCTCCTTTATGGCTCCAATCTGATAGTGATTGTAGGGTGGTACACGTCTACGCTCCCTTATGGCTCTAATCTGATAGTGGTAGTGGGGTGGTAGATGTCTAGTCTCCCTTATGGCTCTAATCAGATTGTGTTAGTCTCCTTTATGGCTCTAATCTGATAGTGGTAGATGTCTAGTCTCCTTTATGGCTCTAATCTGATAGTGGTAGTGGGGTGGTAGATGTCTAGACTCCCTTATGGCTCTGATTGTGATAGTGGGGTTGGAGATGGCTAGGCTCCCTTATGTCTCTAATCTGATAGTGGTAGATGTCTAGGCTCCTTTATGGCTCTAATCTGGTAGTGGTAGTCGGGTGGTAGATGTCTAGTCTCCATTCTTGCTCTAATCTTATAGTGGTAGATGTCTAGCCTCCTTTATGGTTCCAATCTGATAGTGATTGTAGGGTGGTAGACGTCTACGCTCCCTTATGGCTCTAATCTGATTGTGGTAGTGGGGTGGGAGATGTCTAGTCTCCTTTATGGCTCTAATCTGATTGTGGTAGTCTCCTTTATGGCTCTAATCTGATAGATGTCTAGTCTCCTTTATGGCTCTAATCTGATTGTGGTAGTGGGGTGGGAGATGTCTAGTCTCCCTTATGGCTCTAATCTGATTGTGTTAGTCTCCTTTATGGCTCTAATCTGAGAGTGGTAGTCTCCTTTATATGGCTCTAATCTGAAAGTGGTAGTGGGGTTGTAGATGTCTAGTCTCCCTTATGGCTCTAATCTGATAGTGGTAGTGGGGTGATAGATGTCTAGTCTCCATTATGGCTCTAAACTGATAGTGGTAGATCTCTAGCCTCCTTTATGGCTCTAATCTGATAGTGATTGTAGGGTGGTAGATGTCTACGCTCCCTTATGGCTCTAATCTGATAGTGGTAGTGGGGTGGGAGATGTCTAGTCTCACTTATGGCTCTAATCTGATATTGGTAGTCTCCTTTATGGCTCTAATCTGATAGTGGTAGATGTCTAGTCTCTCTTATGGCTCTAATCTGATAGTGGTCGATGTCTAGTCTCCTTTATGGCTCTAATCTGATAGTGGTAGTGGGGTGGGAGATGTCTAGTCTCCTTTATGGCTCTAATCTGATATTGTTAGATGTCGAGGCTCCTTTATGGCTCTAATCTGATAGTGGGGTGGTAGATGTCTAGTCTCCCTTATGGCTCTAATCTGATAGTGGTAGTGGGGTGATAGATGTCTATTCTCCATTATGGCTCTAATCTGATAGTGGTAGATGTCTAGTCTCCATTATGGCTCTAAACTGATAGTGGTAGATGTCTAGCCTCCTTTATGGCTCTAATCTGATAGTGATTGTAGGGTGGTAGATGTCTACGCTCCCTTATGGCTCTAATCTGATAGTGGTAGTGGGGTGGTACATGTCTAGCTTCCCTCATGGCTCTAATCTGATAGTGGTAGTGGGGTGAGAGATGTCTAGTCTCCTTTATGGCTCTAATCTGATAGTGGTAGTGGGGTGGGAGATGTCTAGTCTCCTTTATGGCTCTAATCTGGTAGTGGTAGTGGGGTGATAGATGTCTAGTCTACATTATGGCTCTAATCTGATAGTGGTAGATGTCTAGCCTCCTTTATGGCTCTAATCTGATAGTGATTGTAGGGTTGTAGATGTCTAGGCTCCTTTATGGCTCTAATCTGATAGTGGGGTGGGAGATGTCTAGTCTCCTTTATGGCTCTAATCTGATTGTGGTAGTGGGGTGGGAGATGTCTAGGCTCCCTTATGGCTCTAATCTGATATTGGTAGATGTCGAGGCTCCTTCATGGCTCTAATCTGATAGTGGGGTGGTAGATGTCTAGTCTCCCTTATGGCTCTAATCTGATAGTGGTAGTGGGGTGATAGATGTCTGGTCTCCATTATGGCTCTAAACTGATAGTGGTAGATGTCTAGCCTCCTTTATGGCTCTAATCTGATAGTGATTGTAGGGTGGTTGATGTCTACGCTCCCTTATGGCTCTAATCTGATAGTGGTAGTGGGGTGGTACATGTCTAGCTTCCCTCATGGCTCTAATCTGATAGTGGTAGTGGGGTGAAAGATGTCTTGTCTCCTTTATGGCTCTAATCTGATAGTGGTAGTGGGGTGGGAGATGTCTAGTCTCCTTTATGGCTCTAATCTGATAGTGGTAGTCTCCCTTATGGCTCTAATCTGATAGATGTCTAGTCTCCTTTATGGCTCTAATCTGATTGTGGTAGTGGGGTGGGAGATGTCTAGTCTCCCTTATGGCTCTAATCTGATTGTGTTAGTCTCCTTTATGGCTCTAATCTGATAGTGGTAGATGTCTAGTCTCCTTTATGGCTCTAATCTGATAGTGGTAGTGGGGTGGTAGATGTCTAGACTCCCTTATGGCTCTGATTGTGATAGTGGGGTTGGAGATGGCTAGGCTCCCTTATGGCTCTAATCTGATAGTGGTAGATGTCTAGGCTCCTTTATGGCTCTAATCTGGTAGTGGTAGTCGGGTGGTAGATGTCTAGTCTCCATTCTTGCTCTAATCTTATAGTGGTAGATGTCTAGCCTCCTTTATGGTTCCAATCTGATAGTGATTGTAGGGTGGTAGACGTCTACGCTCCCTTATGGCTCTAATCTGATAGTGGTAGTGGGGTGGGAGATGTCTAGTCTCCTTTATGGCTCTAATCTGATTGTGGTAGTCTCCCTTATGGCTCTAATCTGATAGATGTCTAGTCTCCTTCATGGCTCTAATCTGATTGTGTTAGTCTCCTTTATGGCTCTAATCTGATAGTGGTAGATGTCTAGTCTCCTTTATGGCTCTAATCTGATAGTGGTAGTGGGTGGGTAGATGTCTAGCCTCCCTTATGGCTATAATCTGATAGTGGTAGTGGGGTGGGAGATGTCTAGTCTCCTTTATGGCTCTGATTGTGATAGTGGGGTTGGAGATGGCTAGGCTCCCTTATGGCTCTAATCTGATAGTGGTAGATGTCTAGGCTCCTTTATGGCTCCAATCTGATAGTGACTGTAGGGTGGTGGATGTCTACGCTCCCTTATGGCTCTAATCTGATTGTGATAGTGGGGTTGGAGATGGCTAGGCTCCCTTATGGCTCTAATCTGATAGTGGTAGATGTCTAGGCTCCTTTATGGCTCCAATCTGATAGTGATTGTAGGGTGGTACACGTCTACGCTCCCTTATGGCTCTAATCTGATAGTGGTAGTGGGGTGGTAGATGTCTAGTCTCCCTTATGGCTCTAATCAGATTGTGTTAGTCTCCTTTATGGCTCTAATCTGATAGTGGTAGATGTCTAGTCTCCTTTATGGCTCTAATCTGATAGTGGTAGTGGGGTGGTAGATGTCTAGACTCCCTTATGGCTCTGATTGTGATAGTGGGGTTGGAGATGGCTAGGCTCCCTTATGTCTCTAATCTGATAGTGGTAGATGTCTAGGCTCCTTTATGGCTCTAATCTGGTAGTGGTAGTCGGGTGGTAGATGTCTAGTCTCCATTCTTGCTCTAATCTTATAGTGGTAGATGTCTAGCCTCCTTTATGGTTCCAATCTGATAGTGATTGTAGGGTGGTAGACGTCTACGCTCCCTTATGGCTCTAATCTGATTGTGGTAGTGGGGTGGGAGATGTCTAGTCTCCTTTATGGCTCTAATCTGATTGTGGTAGTCTCCTTTATGGCTCTAATCTGATAGATGTCTAGTCTCCTTTATGGCTCTAATCTGATTGTGGTAGTGGGGTGGGAGATGTCTAGTCTCCCTTATGGCTCTAATCTGATTGTGTTAGTCTCCTTTATGGCTCTAATCTGAGAGTGGTAGTCTCCTTTATATGGCTCTAATCTGAAAGTGGTAGTGGGGTTGTAGATGTCTAGTCTCCCTTATGGCTCTAATCTGATAGTGGTAGTGGGGTGATAGATGTCTAGTCTCCATTATGGCTCTAAACTGATAGTGGTAGATCTCTAGCCTCCTTTATGGCTCTAATCTGATAGTGATTGTAGGGTGGTAGATGTCTACGCTCCCTTATGGCTCTAATCTGATAGTGGTAGTGGGGTGGGAGATGTCTAGTCTCACTTATGGCTCTAATCTGATATTGGTAGTCTCCTTTATGGCTCTAATCTGATAGTGGTAGATGTCTAGTCTCTCTTATGGCTCTAATCTGATAGTGGTCGATGTCTAGTCTCCTTTATGGCTCTAATCTGATAGTGGTAGTGGGGTGGTAGATGTCTAGTCTCCCTTATGGCTCTAATCAGATAGTGGTAGTGGGGTGCTACATGTCTAGTCTCCCTTATGGCTCTAATCTGATAGTGGTAGTGGGGTGAGAGATGTCTAGTCTCCCTTATGGCTCTAATCTGATAGTGGTAGTGGGGAGAGAGATGTCTAGTCTCCTCTATGGCTCTAATCTGATAGTGGTAGTGGGGTGGTAGATGTCTAGTCTCCCTTATGGCTCTAATCAGATAGTGGTAGTGGGTGCTACATGTCTAGTCTCCCTTATGGCTCTAATCTGATAGTGGTAGTGGGGTGAGAGATGTCTAGTCTCCCTTATGGCTCTAATCTGATAGTGGTAGTGGGGAGAGAGATGTCTAGTCTCCTCTATGGCTCTAATCTGATAGTGGTAGTGGGGTGGGAGATGTCTAGTCTCCCTTATGGCTCTAATCTGATAGTGGTAGATGTCTAGTCTCCTTTATGGCTCTAATCTGATTGTGGTAGTGGGGTTGTAGATGTCTAGTCTCCCTTATGGCTCTAATCTGATTGTGTTAGTCTCCTTTATGGCTCTAATCTGATAGTGGTAGATGTCTAGTCTCCTTTATGGCTCTAATCTGATAGTGGTAGTGGGGTGGTAGATGTCTAGACTCCCTTATGGCTCTGATTGTGATAGTGGGGTTGGAGATGTCTAGTCTCCTCTATGGCTCTAATCTGATAGTGGTAGATGTCTAGGCTCCTTTATGGCTCCAATCTGATAGTGACTGTAGGGTGGTGGATGTCTACGCTCCCTTATGGCTCTAATCTGATTGTGATAGTGGGGTTGGAGATGGCTAGGCTCCCTTATGGCTCTAATCTGATAGTGGTAGATGTCTAGGCTCCTTTATGGCTCCAATCTGATAGTGACTGTAGGGTGGTGGATGTCTACGCTCCCTTATGGCTCTAATCTGATTGTGATAGTGGGGTTGGAGATGGCTAGGCTCCCTTATGGCTCTAATCTGATAGTGGTAGATGTCTAGGCTCCTTTATGGCTCCAATCTGATAGTGACTGTAGGGTGGTGGATGTCTACGCTCCCTTATGGCTCTAATCTGATTGTGATAGTGTGGTGGGAGATGGCTAGGCTCCCTTATGGCTCTAATCTGATAGTGGTAGATGTCTAGGCTCTTTTATGGCTCTAATCCGATAGTGGTAGTGGGGGTGGTAGATGTCTAGTCTCCGTTATGGCTCTAATCTGATAGTGGTTGTGGGGTGATAGATGTCTAGTCTCCATTCTGGCTCTAATCTGATAGTGGTAGATGTCTAGCCTCCTTTATGGCTCCAATCTGATAGTGATTGTAGGGTGGTACACGTCTACGCTCCCTTATGGCTCTAATCTGATAGTGGTAGTGGGGTGGTAGATGTCTAGTCTCCCTTATGGCTCTAATCAGATAGTGGTAGTGGGGTGGTACAAGTCTAGCCTCCTTTATGGCTCTAATCTGATAGTGATTGTAGGGTTGTAGATGTCTAGGCTCCTTTATGGCTCTAATCTGATAGTGGTAGTGGGGTGGGAGATGTCTAGTCTCCTTTATGGCTCTAATCTGATTGTGGTAGTGGGGTGGGAGATGTCTAGTCTCCCTTATGGCTCTAATCTGATAGTGGTAGTGGGGTGAAAGATGTCTAGTCTCCTTTATGGCTCTAATCTGATAGTGGTAGTGGGGTGGGAGATGTCTAGTCTCCTTTATGGCTCTAATCTGATAGTGGTAGTCTCCCTTATGGCTCTAATCTGATAGATGTCTAGTCTCCTTTATGGCTCTAATCTGATTGTGGTAGTGGGGTGGGAGATGTCTAGTCTCCCTTATGGCTCTAATCTGATTGTGTTAGTCTCTTTTATGGCTCTAATCTGATAGTGGTAGATGTCTAGTCTCCTTTATGGCTCTAATCTGATAGTGGTAGTGGGGTGGTAGATGTCTAGACTCCCTTATGGCTCTGATTGTGATTGTGGGGTTGGAGATGGCTAGGCTCCCTTATGGCTCTAATCTGATAGTGGTAGATGTCTAGGCTCCTTTATGGCTCTAATCTGGTAGTGGTAGTCGGGTGGTAGATGTCTAGTCTCCATTCTTGCTCTAATCTTATAGTGGTAGATGTCTAGCCTCCTTTATGGTTCCAATCTGATAGTGATTGTAGGGTGGTAGACGTCTACGCTCCCTTATGGCTCTAATCTGATAGTGGTAGTGGGGTGGGAGATGTCTAGTCTCCTTTATGGCTCTAATCTGATTGTGGTAGTCTCCCTTATGGCTCTAATCTGATAGATGTCTAGTCTCCTTTATGGCTCTAATCTGATTGTGGTAGTGGGGTGGGAGATGTCTAGTCTCCCTTATGGCTCTAATCTGATTGTGTTAGTCTCCTTTATGGCTCTAATCTGATAGTGGTAGATGTCTAGTCTCCTTTATGGCTCTAATCTGATAGTGGTAGTGGGGTGGTAGATGTCTAGACTCCCTTATGGCTCTGATTGTGATTGTGGGGTTGGAGATGGCTAGGCTCCCTTATGGCTCTAATCTGATAGTGGTAGATGTCTAGGCTCCTTTATGGCTCTAATCTGGTAGTGGTAGTCGGGTGGTAGATGTCTAGTCTCCATTCTTGCTCTAATCTTATAGTGGTAGATGTCTAGCCTCCTTTATGGTTCCAATCTGATAGTGATTGTAGGGTGGTAGACGTCTACGCTCCCTTATGGCTCTAATCTGATAGTGGTAGTGGGGTGGGAGATGTCTAGTCTCCTTTATGGCTCTAATCTGATTGTGGTAGTCTCCCTTATGGCTCTAATCTGATAGATGTCTAGTCTCCTTTATGGCTCTAATCTGATTGTGTTATTCTCCTTTATGGCTCTAATCTGATAGTGGTAGATGTCTAGTCTCCTTTATGGCTCTAATCTGATAGTGGTAGTGGGTGGGTAGATGTCTAGTCTCCCTTATGGCTATAATCTGATAGTGTTAGTGGGGTGGGAGATGTCTAGTCTCCTTTATGGCTCTGATTGTGATAGTGGGGTTGGAGATGGCTAGGCTCCCTTATGGCTCTAATCTGATAGTGGTAGATGTCTAGGCTCCTTTATGGCTCCAATCTGATAGTGACTGTAGGGTGGTGGATGTCTACGCTCCCTTATGGCTCTAATCTGATTGTGATAGTGTGGTGGGAGATGGCTAGGCTCCCTTATGGCTCTAATCTGATAGTGGTAGATGTCTAGGCTCTTTTATGGCTCTAATCCGATAGTGGTAGTGGGGTGGTAGATGTCTAGTCTCCGTTATGGCTCTAATCTGATAGTGGTTGTGGGGTGATAGATGTCTAGTCTCCATTCTGGCTCTAATCTGATAGTGGTAGATGTCTAGCCTCCTTTATGGCTCCAATCTGATAGTGATTGTAGGGTGGTACACGTCTACGCTCCCTTATGGCTCTAATCTGATAGTGGTAGTGGGGGTGGTAGATGTCTAGTCTCCCTTATGGCTCTAATCAGATAGTGGTAGTGGGGTGGTACAAGTCTAGCCTCCTTTATGGCTCTAATCTGATAGTGATTGTAGGGTTGTAGATGTCTAGGCTCCTTTATGGCTCTAATCTGATAGTGGTAGTGGGGTGGGAGATGTCTAGTCTCCTTTATGGCTCTAATCTGATTGTGGTAGTGGGGTGGGAGATGTCTAGTCTCCCTTATGGCTCTAATCTGATAGTGGTAGTGGGGTGAAAGATGTCTAGTCTCCTTTATGGCTCTAATCTGATAGTGGTAGTGGGGTGGGAGATGTCTAGTCTCCTTTATGGCTCTAATCTGATAGTGGTAGTCTCCCTTATGGCTCTAATCTGATAGATGTCTAGTCTCCTTTATGGCTCTAATCTGATTGTGGTAGTGGGGTGGGAGATGTCTAGTCTCCCTTATGGCTCTAATCTGATTGTGTTAGTCTCCTTTATGGCTCTAATCTGATAGTGGTAGATGTCTAGTCTCCTTTATGGCTCTAATCTGATAGTGGTAGTGGGGTGGTAGATGTCTAGACTCCCTTATGGCTCTGATTGTGATAGTGGGGTTGGAGATGGCTAGGCTCCCTTATGGCTCTAATCTGATAGTGGTAGATGTCTAGGCTCCTTTATGGCTCTAATCTGGTAGTGGTAGTCGGGTGGTAGATGTCTAGTCTCCATTCTTGCTCTAATCTTATAGTGGTAGATGTCTAGCCTCCTTTATGGTTCCAATCTGATAGTGATTGTAGGGTGGTAGACGTCTACGCTCCCTTATGGCTCTAATCTGATAGTGGTAGTGGGGTGGGAGATGTCTAGTCTCCTTTATGGCTCTAATCTGATTGTGGTAGTCTCCCTTATGGCTCTAATCTGATAGATGTCTAGTCTCCTTCATGGCTCTAATCTGATTGTGTTAGTCTCCTTTATGGCTCTAATCTGATAGTGGTAGATGTCTAGTCTCCTTTATGGCTCTAATCTGATAGTGGTAGTGGGTGGGTAGATGTCTAGTCTCCCTTATGGCTATAATCTGATAGTGGTAGTGGGGTGGGAGATGTCTAGTCTCCTTTATGGCTCTGATTGTGATAGTGGGGTTGGAGATGGCTAGGCTCCCTTATGGCTCTAATCTGATAGTGGTAGATGTCTAGGCTCCTTTATGGCTCCAATCTGATAGTGACTGTAGGGTGGTGGATGTCTACGCTCCCTTATGGCTCTAATCTGATTGTGATAGTGGGGTTGGAGATGGCTAGGCTCCCTTATGGCTCTAATCTGATAGTGGTAGATGTCTAGGCTCCTTTATGGCTCCAATCTGATAAGCATTGTAGGGTGGTACAAGTCTACGCTCCCTTATGGCTCTAATCTGATAGTGGTAGTGGGGTGGTAGATGTCTAGTCTCCCTTATGGCTCTAATCAGATAGTGGTAGTGGGGTGGTACAAGTCTAGCCTGCTTTATGGCTCTAATCTGATAGTGATTGTAGGGTTGTAGATGTCTAGGCTCCTTTATGGCTCTAATCTGATAGTGGTAGTGGGGTGGGAGATGTCTAGTCTCCTTTATGGCTCTAATCTGATTGTGGTAGTGGGGTGGGAGATGTCTAGGCTCCCTTATGGCTCTAATCTGATATTGGTAGATGTCGAGGCTCCTTCATGGCTCTAATCTGATAGTGGGGTGGTAGATGTCTAGTCTCCCTTATGGCTCTAATCTGATAGTGGTAGTGGGGTGATAGATGTCTAGTCTCCATTATGGCTCTAAACTGATAGTGGTAGATGTCTAGCCTCCTTTATGGCTCTAATCTGATAGTGATTGTAGGGTGGGAGATGTCTAGTCTCCTTTATGGCTCTAATCTGATAGTGGTAGTCTCCCTTATGGCTCTAATCTGATAGATGTCTAGTCTCCTTTATGGCTCTAATCTGATTGTGGTAGTGGGGTGGGAGATGTCTAGTCTCCCTTATGGCTCTAATCTGATAGTGGTAGTGGGGTGAAAGATGTCTAGTCTCCTTTATGGCTCTAATCTGATAGTGGTAGTGGGGTGGGAGATGTCTAGTCTCCTTTATGGCTCTAATCTGATAGATGTCTAGTCTCCCTTATGGCTCTAATCTGATTGTGTTAGTCTCCTTTATGGCTCTAATCTGATAGTGGTAGATGTCTAGTCTCCTTTATGGCTCTAATCTGATAGTGGTAGTGGGGTGGTAGATGTCTAGACTCCCTTATGGCTCTGATTGTGATTGTGGGGTTGGAGATGGCTAGGCTCCCTTATGGCTCTAATCTGATAGTGGTAGATGTCTAGGCTCCTTTATGGCTCTAATCTGGTAGTGGTAGTCGGGTGGTAGATGTCTAGTCTCCATTCTTGCTCTAATCTTATAGTGGTAGATGTCTAGCCTCCTTTATGGTTCCAATCTGATAGTGATTGTAGGGTGGTAGACGTCTACGCTCCCTTATGGCTCTAATCTGATAGTGGTAGTGGGGTGGGAGATGTCTAGTCTCCTTTATGGCTCTAATCTGATTGTGGTAGTCTCCCTTATGGCTCTAATCTGATAGATGTCTAGTCTCCTTTATGGCTCTAATCTGATTGTGTTAGTCTCCTTTATGGCTCTAATCTGATAGTGGTAGATGTCTAGTCTCCTTTATGGCTCTAATCTGATAGTGGTAGTGGGTGGGTAGATGTCTAGTCTCCCTTATGGCTATAATCTGATAGTGGTAGTGGGGTGGGAGATGTCTAGTCTCCTTTATGGCTCTGATTGTGATAGTGGGGTTGGAGATGGCTAGGCTCCCTTATGGCTCTAATCTGATAGTGGTAGATGTCTAGGCTCCTTTATGGCTCCAATCTGATAGTGACTGTAGGGTGGTGGATGTCTACGCTCCCTTATGGCTCTAATCTGATTGTGATAGTGTGGTGGGAGATGGCTAGGCTCCCTTATGGCTCTAATCTGATAGTGGTAGATGTCTAGGCTCTTTTATGGCTCTAATCCGATAGTGGTAGTGGGGTGGTAGATGTCTAGTCTCCGTTATGGCTCTAATCTGATAGTGGTTGTGGGGGTGATAGATGTCTAGTCTCCATTCTGGCTCTAATCTGATAGTGGTAGATGTCTAGCCTCCTTTATGGCTCCAATCTGATAGTGATTGTAGGGTGGTACACGTCTACGCTCCCTTATGGCTCTAATCTGATAGTGGTAGTGGGGTGGTAGATGTCTAGTCTCCCTTATGGCTCTAATCAGATAGTGGTAGTGGGGTGGTACAAGTCTAGCCTCCTTTATGGCTCTAATCTGATAGTGATTGTAGGGTTGTAGATGTCTAGGCTCCTTTATGGCTCTAATCTGATAGTGGTAGTGGGGTGGGAGATGTCTAGTCTCCTTTATGGCTCTAATCTGATTGTGGTAGTGGGGTGGGAGATGTCTAGTCTCCCTTATGGCTCTAATCTGATAGTGGTAGTGGGGTGAAAGATGTCTAGTCTCCTTTATGGCTCTAATCTGATAGTGGTAGTGGGGTGGGAGATGTCTAGTCTCCTTTATGGCTCTAATCTGATAGTGGTAGTCTCCCTTATGGCTCTAATCTGATAGATGTCTAGTCTCCTTTATGGCTCTAATCTGATTGTGGTAGTGGGGTGGGAGATGTCTAGTCTCCCTTATGGCTCTAATCTGATTGTGTTAGTCTCTTTTATGGCTCTAATCTGATAGTGGTAGATGTCTAGTCTCCTTTATGGCTCTAATCTGATAGTGGTAGTGGGGTGGTAGATGTCTAGACTCCCTTATGGCTCTGATTGTGATTGTGGGGTTGGAGATGGCTAGGCTCCCTTATGGCTCTAATCTGATAGTGGTAGATGTCTAGGCTCCTTTATGGCTCTAATCTGGTAGTGGTAGTCGGGTGGTAGATGTCTAGTCTCCATTCTTGCTCTAATCTTATAGTGGTAGATGTCTAGCCTCCTTTATGGTTCCAATCTGATAGTGATTGTAGGGTGGTAGACGTCTACGCTCCCTTATGGCTCTAATCTGATAGTGGTAGTGGGGTGGGAGATGTCTAGTCTCCTTTATGGCTCTAATCTGATTGTGGTAGTCTCCCTTATGGCTCTAATCTGATAGATGTCTAGTCTCCTTTATGGCTCTAATCTGATTGTGGTAGTGGGGTGGGAGATGTCTAGTCTCCCTTATGGCTCTAATCTGATTGTGGTAGTGGGGTGGGAGATGTCTAGGCTCCCTTATGGCTCTAATCTGATATTGGTAGATGTCGAGGCTCCTTCATGGCTCTAATCTGATAGTGGGGTGGTAGATGTCTAGTCTCCTTTATGGCTCTAATCTGATTGTGGTAGTGGGGTGGGAGATGTCTAGGCTCCCTTATGGCTCTAATCTGATATTGGTAGATGTCGAGGCTCCTTCATGGCTCTAATCTGATAGTGGGGTGGTAGATGTCTAGTCTCCCTTATGGCTCTAATCTGATAGTGGTAGTGGGGTGATAGATGTCTAGTCTCCATTATGGCTCTAAACTGATAGTGGTAGATGTCTAGCCTCCTTTATGGCTCTAATCTGATAGTGATTGTAGGGTGGTAGATGTCTACGCTCCCTTATGGCTCTAATCTGATAGTGGTAGTGGGGTGGTACATGTCTAGCTTCCCTCATGGCTCTAATCTGATAGTGGTAGTGGGGTGAAAGATGTCTAGTCTCCTTTATGGCTCTAATCTGATAGTGGTAGTGGGGTGGGAGATGTCTAGTCTCCTTTATGGCTCTAATCTGATAGATGTCTAGTCTCCCTTATGGCTCTAATCTGATTGTGTTAGTCTCCTTTATGGCTCTAATCTGATAGTGGTAGATGTCTAGTCTCCTTTATGGCTCTAATCTGATAGTGGTAGTGGGGTGGTAGATGTCTAGACTCCCTTATGGCTCTGATTGTGATTGTGGGGTTGGAGATGGCTAGGCTCCCTTATGGCTCTAATCTGATAGTGGTAGATGTCTAGGCTCCTTTATGGCTC
Source organism: Oncorhynchus kisutch (assembly GCF_002021735.2). Lineage (NCBI taxonomy): Eukaryota > Metazoa > Chordata > Actinopteri > Salmoniformes > Salmonidae > Oncorhynchus > Oncorhynchus kisutch. The sequence continues at coordinate 37,714 of NW_022263107.1, forward strand.
TAATCTGGTAGTGGTAGTCGGGTGGTAGATGTCTAGTCTCCATTCTTGCTCTAATCTTATAGTGGTAGATGTCTAGCCTCCTTTATGGTTCCAATCTGATAGTGATTGTAGGGTGGTAGACGTCTACGCTCCCTTATGGCTCTAATCTGATAGTGGTAGTGGGGTGGGAGATGTCTAGTCTCCTTTATGGCTCTAATCTGATTGTGGTAGTCTCCCTTATGGCTCTAATCTGATAGATGTCTAGTCTCCTTTATGGCTCTAATCTGATTGTGTTAGTCTCCTTTATGGCTCTAATCTGATAGTGGTAGATGTCTAGTCTCCTTTATGGCTCTAATCTGATAGTGGTAGTGGGTGGGTAGATGTCTAGTCTCCCTTATGGCTATAATCTGATAGTGGTAGTGGGGTGGGAGATGTCTAGTCTCCTTTATGGCTCTGATTGTGATAGTGGGGTTGGAGATGGCTAGGCTCCCTTATGGCTCTAATCTGATAGTGGTAGATGTCTAGGCTCCTTTATGGCTCCAATCTGATAGTGACTGTAGGGTGGTGGATGTCTACGCTCCCTTATGGCTCTAATCTGATTGTGATAGTGTGGTGGGAGATGGCTAGGCTCCCTTATGGCTCTAATCTGATAGTGGTAGATGTCTAGGCTCTTTTATGGCTCTAATCCGATAGTGGTAGTGGGGTGGTAGATGTCTAGTCTCCGTTATGGCTCTAATCTGATAGTGGTTGTGGGGTGATAGATGTCTAGTCTCCATTCTGGCTCTAATCTGATAGTGGTAGATGTCTAGCCTCCTTTATGGCTCCAATCTGATAGTGATTGTAGGGTGGTACACGTCTACGCTCCCTTATGGCTCTAATCTGATAGTGGTAGTGGGGTGGTAGATGTCTAGTCTCCCTTATGGCTCTAATCAGATAGTGGTAGTGGGGTGGTACAAGTCTAGCCTCCTTTATGGCTCTAATCTGATAGTGATTGTAGGGTTGTAGATGTCTAGGCTCCTTTATGGCTCTAATCTGATAGTGGTAGTGGGGTGGGAGATGTCTAGTCTCCTTTATGGCTCTAATCTGATTGTGGTAGTGGGGTGGGAGATGTCTAGTCTCCCTTATGGCTCTAATCTGATAGTGGTAGTGGGGTGAAAGATGTCTAGTCTCCTTTATGGCTCTAATCTGATAGTGGTAGTGGGGTGGGAGATGTCTAGTCTCCTTTATGGCTCTAATCTGATAGTGGTAGTCTCCCTTATGGCTCTAATCTGATAGATGTCTAGTCTCCTTTATGGCTCTAATCTGATTGTGGTAGTGGGGTGGGAGATGTCTAGACTCCCTTATGGCTCTGATTGTGATTGTGGGGTTGGAGATGGCTAGGCTCCCTTATGGCTCTAATCTGATAGTGGTAGATGTCTAGGCTCCTTTATGGCTCTAATCTGGTAGTGGTAGTCGGGTGGTAGATGTCTAGTCTCCATTCTTGCTCTAATCTTATAGTGGTAGATGTCTAGCCTCCTTTATGGTTCCAATCTGATAGTGATTGTAGGGTGGTAGACGTCTACGCTCCCTTATGGCTCTAATCTGATAGTGGTAGTGGGGTGGGAGATGTCTAGTCTCCTTTATGGCTCTAATCTGATTGTGGTAGTCTCCCTTATGGCTCTAATCTGATAGATGTCTAGTCTCCTTTATGGCTCTAATCTGATTGTGTTAGTCTCCTTTATGGCTCTAATCTGATAGTGGTAGATGTCTAGTCTCCTTTATGGCTCTAATCTGATAGTGGTAGTGGGTGGGTAGATGTCTAGTCTCCCTTATGGCTATAATCTGATAGTGGTAGTGGGGTGGGAGATGTCTAGTCTCCTTTATGGCTCTGATTGTGATAGTGGGGTTGGAGATGGCTAGGCTCCCTTATGGCTCTAATCTGATAGTGGTAGATGTCTAGGCTCCTTTATGGCTCCAATCTGATAGTGACTGTAGGGTGGTGGATGTCTACGCTCCCTTATGGCTCTAATCTGATTGTGATAGTGTGGTGGGAGATGGCTAGGCTCCCTTATGGCTCTAATCTGATAGTGGTAGATGTCTAGGCTCTTTTATGGCTCTAATCCGATAGTGGTAGTGGGGTGGTAGATGTCTAGTCTCCGTTATGGCTCTAATCTGATAGTGGTTGTGGGGTGATAGATGTCTAGTCTCCATTCTGGCTCTAATCTGATAGTGGTAGATGTCTAGCCTCCTTTATGGCTCCAATCTGATAGTGATTGTAGGGTGGTACACGTCTACGCTCCCTTATGGCTCTAATCTGATAGTGGTAGTGGGGTGGTAGATGTCTAGTCTCCCTTATGGCTCTAATCATATAGTGGTAGTGGGGTGGTACAAGTCTAGCCTCCTTTATGGCTCTAATCTGATAGTGATTGTAGGGTTGTAGATGTCTAGGCTCCTTTATGGCTCTAATCTGATAGTGGTAGTGGGGTGGGAGATGTCTAGTCTCCTTTATGGCTCTAATCTGATTGTGGTAGTGGGGTGGGAGATGTCTAGTCTCCCTTATGGCTCTAATCTGATAGTGGTAGTGGGGTGAAAGATGTCTAGTCTCCTTTATGGCTCTAATCTGATAGTGGTAGTGGGGTGGGAGATGTCTAGTCTCCTTTATGGCTCTAATCTGATAGTGGTAGTCTCCCTTATGGCTCTAATCTGATAGATGTCTAGTCTCCTTTATGGCTCTAATCTGATTGTGGTAGTGGGGTGGGAGATGTCTAGTCTCCCTTATGGCTCTAATCTGATTGTGTTAGTCTCTTTTATGGCTCTAATCTGATAGTGGTAGATGTCTAGTCTCCTTTATGGCTCTAATCTGATAGTGGTAGTGGGGTGGTAGATGTCTAGACTCCCTTATGGCTCTGATTGTGATTGTGGGGTTGGAGATGGCTAGGCTCCCTTATGGCTCTAATCTGATAGTGGTAGATGTCTAGGCTCCTTTATGGCTCTAATCTGGTAGTGGTAGTCGGGTGGTAGATGTCTAGTCTCCATTCTTGCTCTAATCTTATAGTGGTAGATGTCTAGCCTCCTTTATGGTTCCAATCTGATAGTGATTGTAGGGTGGTAGACGTCTACGCTCCCTTATGGCTCTAATCTGATAGTGGTAGTGGGGTGGGAGATGTCTAGTCTCCTTTATGGCTCTAATCTGATTGTGGTAGTCTCCCTTATGGCTCTAATCTGATAGATGTCTAGTCTCCTTTATGGCTCTAATCTGATTGTGGTAGTGGGGTGGGAGATGTCTAGTCTCCCTTATGGCTCTAATCTGATTGTGTTAGTCTCCTTTATGGCTCTAATCTGATAGTGGTAGATGTCTAGTCTCCTTTATGGCTCTAATCTGATAGTGGTAGTGGGTGGGTAGATGTCTATGCTCCCTTATGGCTATAATCTGATAGTGGTAGTGGGGTGGGAGATGTCTAGTCTCCTTTATGGCTCTGATTGTGATAGTGGGGTTGGAGATGGCTAGGCTCCCTTATGGCTCTAATCTGATAGTGGTAGATGTCTAGGCTCCTTTATGGCTCCAATCTGATAGTGACTGTAGGGTGGTGGATGTCTACGCTCCCTTATGGCTCTAATCTGATTGTGATAGTGTGGTGGGAGATGGCTAGGCTCCCTTATGGCTCTAATCTGATAGTGGTAGATGTCTAGGCTCTTTTATGGCTCTAATCCGATAGTGGTAGTGGGGTGGTAGATGTCTAGTCTCCGTTATGGCTCTAATCTGATAGTGGTTGTGGGGTGATAGATGTCTAGTCTCCATTCTGGCTCTAATCTGATAGTGGTAGATGTCTAGCCTCCTTTATGGCTCCAATCTGATAGTGATTGTAGGGTGGTACACGTCTACGCTCCCTTATGGCTCTAATCTGATAGTGGTAGTGGGGTGGTAGATGTCTAGTCTCCCTTATGGCTCTAATCAGATAGTGGTAGTGGGGTGGTACAAGTCTAGCCTCCTTTATGGCTCTAATCTGATAGTGATTGTAGGGTTGTAGATGTCTAGGCTCCTTTATGGCTCTAATCTGATAGTGGTAGTGGGGTGGGAGATGTCTAGTCTCCTTTATGGCTCTAATCTGATTGTGGTAGTGGGGTGGGAGATGTCTAGGCTCCCTTATGGCTCTAATCTGATATTGGTAGATGTCGAGGCTCCTTCATGGCTCTAATCTGATAGTGGGGTGGTAGATGTCTAGTCTCCCTTATGGCTCTAATCTGATAGTGGTAGTGGGGTGATAGATGTCTAGTCTCCATTATGGCTCTAAACTGATAGTGGTAGATGTCTAGCCTCCTTTATGGCTCTAATCTGATAGTGATTGTAGGGTGGTAGATGTCTACGCTCCCTTATGGCTCTAATCTGATAGTGGTAGTGGGGTGGTACATGTCTAGCTTCCCTCATGGCTCTAATCTGATAGTGGTAGTGGGGTGAAAGATGTCTAGTCTCCTTTATGGCTCTAATCTGATAGTGGTAGTGGGGTGGGAGATGTCTAGTCTCCTTTATGGCTCTAATCTGATAGATGTCTAGTCTCCCTTATGGCTCTAATCTGATTGTGTTAGTCTCCTTTATGGCTCTAATCTGATAGTGGTAGATGTCTAGTCTCCTTTATGGCTCTAATCTGATAGTGGTAGTGGGGTGGTAGATGTCTAGACTCCCTTATGGCTCTGATTGTGATTGTGGGGTTGGAGATGGCTAGGCTCCCTTATGGCTCTAATCTGATAGTGGTAGATGTCTAGGCTCCTTTATGGCTCTAATCTGGTAGTGGTAGTCGGGTGGTAGATGTCTAGTCTCCATTCTTGCTCTAATCTTATAGTGGTAGATGTCTAGCCTCCTTTATGGTTCCAATCTGATAGTGATTGTAGGGTGGTAGACGTCTACGCTCCCTTATGGCTCTAATCTGATAGTGGTAGTGGGGTGGGAGATGTCTAGTCTCCTTTATGGCTCTAATCTGATTGTGGTAGTCTCCCTTATGGCTCTAATCTGATAGATGTCTAGTCTCCTTTATGGCTCTAATCTGATTGTGTTAGTCTCCTTTATGGCTCTAATCTGATAGTGGTAGATGTCTAGTCTCCTTTATGGCTCTAATCTGATAGTGGTAGTGGGTGGGTAGATGTCTAGTCTCCCTTATGGCTATAATCTGATAGTGGTAGTGGGGTGGGAGATGTCTAGTCTCCTTTATGGCTCTGATTGTGATAGTGGGGTTGGAGATGGCTAGGCTCCCTTATGGCTCTAATCTGATAGTGGTAGATGTCTAGGCTCCTTTATGGCTCCAATCTGATAGTGACTGTAGGGTGGTGGATGTCTACGCTCCCTTATGGCTCTAATCTGATTGTGATAGTGTGGTGGGAGATGGCTAGGCTCCCTTATGGCTCTAATCTGATAGTGGTAGATGTCTAGGCTCTTTTATGGCTCTAATCCGATAGTGGTAGTGGGGTGGTAGATGTCTAGTCTCCGTTATGGCTCTAATCTGATAGTGGTTGTGGGGTGATAGATGTCTAGTCTCCATTCTGGCTCTAATCTGATAGTGGTAGATGTCTAGCCTCCTTTATGGCTCCAATCTGATAGTGATTGTAGGGTGGTACACGTCTACGCTCCCTTATGGCTCTAATCTGATAGTGGTAGTGGGGTGGTAGATGTCTAGTCTCCCTTATGGCTCTAATCAGATAGTGGTAGTGGGGTGGTACAAGTCTAGCCTCCTTTATGGCTCTAATCTGATAGTGATTGTAGGGTTGTAGATGTCTAGGCTCCTTTATGGCTCTAATCTGATAGTGGTAGTGGGGTGGGAGATGTCTAGTCTCCTTTATGGCTCTAATCTGATTGTGGTAGTGGGGTGGGAGATGTCTAGTCTCCCTTATGGCTCTAATCTGATAGTGGTAGTGGGGTGGGAGATGTCTAGTCTCCTTTATGGCTCTAATCTGATAGTGGTAGTCTCCCTTATGGCTCTAATCTGATAGATGTCTAGTCTCCTTTATGGCTCTAATCTGATTGTGGTAGTGGGGTGGGAGATGTCTAGTCTCCCTTATGGCTCTAATCTGATTGTGTTAGTCTCTTTTATGGCTCTAATCTGATAGTGGTAGATGTCTAGTCTCCTTTATGGCTCTAATCTGATAGTGGTAGTGGGGTGGTAGATGTCTAGACTCCCTTATGGCTCTGATTGTGATTGTGGGGTTGGAGATGGCTAGGCTCCCTTATGGCTCTAATCTGATAGTGGTAGATGTCTAGGCTCCTTTATGGCTCTAATCTGGTAGTGGTAGTCGGGTGGTAGATGTCTAGTCTCCATTCTTGCTCTAATCTTATAGTGGTAGATGTCTAGCCTCCTTTATGGTTCCAATCTGATAGTGATTGTAGGGTGGTAGACGTCTACGCTCCCTTATGGCTCTAATCTGATAGTGGTAGTGGGGTGGGAGATGTCTAGTCTCCTTTATGGCTCTAATCTGATTGTGGTAGTCTCCCTTATGGCTCTAATCTGATAGATGTCTAGTCTCCTTTATGGCTCTAATCTGATTGTGGTAGTGGGGTGGGAGATGTCTAGTCTCCCTTATGGCTCTAATCTGATTGTGTTAGTCTCCTTTATGGCTCTAATCTGATAGTGGTAGATGTCTAGTCTCCTTTATGGCTCTAATCTGATAGTGGTAGTGGGTGGGTAGATGTCTATGCTCCCTTATGGCTATAATCTGATAGTGGTAGTGGGGTGGGAGATGTCTAGTCTCCTTTATGGCTCTGATTGTGATAGTGGGGTTGGAGATGGCTAGGCTCCCTTATGGCTCTAATCTGATAGTGGTAGATGTCTAGGCTCCTTTATGGCTCCAATCTGATAGTGACTGTAGGGTGGTGGATGTCTACGCTCCCTTATGGCTCTAATCTGATTGTGATAGTGTGGTGGGAGATGGCTAGGCTCCCTTATGGCTCTAATCTGATAGTGGTAGATGTCTAGGCTCTTTTATGGCTCTAATCCGATAGTGGTAGTGGGGTGGTAGATGTCTAGTCTCCGTTATGGCTCTAATCTGATAGTGGTTGTGGGGTGATAGATGTCTAGTCTCCATTCTGGCTCTAATCTGATAGTGGTAGATGTCTAGCCTCCTTTATGGCTCCAATCTGATAGTGATTGTAGGGTGGTACACGTCTACGCTCCCTTATGGCTCTAATCTGATAGTGGTAGTGGGGTGGTAGATGTCTAGTCTCCCTTATGGCTCTAATCAGATAGTGGTAGTGGGGTGGTACAAGTCTAGCCTCCTTTATGGCTCTAATCTGATAGTGATTGTAGGGTTGTAGATGTCTAGGCTCCTTTATGGCTCTAATCTGATAGTGGTAGTGGGGTGGGAGATGTCTAGTCTCCTTTATGGCTCTAATCTGATTGTGGTAGTGGGGTGGGAGATGTCTAGGCTCCCTTATGGCTCTAATCTGATATTGGTAGATGTCGAGGCTCCTTCATGGCTCTAATCTGATAGTGGGGTGGTAGATGTCTAGTCTCCCTTATGGCTCTAATCTGATAGTGGTAGTGGGGTGATAGATGTCTACGCTCCCTTATGGCTCTAATCTGATAGTGGTAGTGGGGTGGTACATGTCTAGCTTCCCTCATGGCTCTAATCTGATAGTGGTAGTGGGGTGAAAGATGTCTAGTCTCCTTTATGGCTCTAATCTGATAGTGGTAGTGGGGTGGGAGATGTCTAGTCTCCTTTATGGCTCTAATCTGATAGATGTCTAGTCTCCCTTATGGCTCTAATCTGATTGTGTTAGTCTCCTTTATGGCTCTAATCTGATAGTGGTAGATGTCTAGTCTCCTTTATGGCTCTAATCTGATAGTGGTAGTGGGGTGGTAGATGTCTAGACTCCCTTATGGCTCTGATTGTGATTGTGGGGTTGGAGATGGCTAGGCTCCCTTATGGCTCTAATCTGATAGTGGTAGATGTCTAGGCTCCTTTATGGCTCTAATCTGGTAGAGGTAGTCGGGTGGTAGATGTCTAGTCTCCATTCTTGCTCTAATCTTATAGTGGTAGATGTCTAGCCTCCTTTATGGTTCCAATCTGATAGTGATTGTAGGGTGGTAGACGTCTACGCTCCCTTATGGCTCTAATCTGATAGTGGTAGTGGGGTGGGAGATGTCTAGTCTCCTTTATGGCTCTAATCTGATTGTGGTAGTCTCCCTTATGGCTCTAATCTGATAGATGTCTAGTCTCCTTTATGGCTCTAATCTGATTGTGTTAGTCTCCTTTATGGCTCTAATCTGATAGTGGTAGATGTCTAGTCTCCTTTATGGCTCTAATCTGATAGTGGTAGTGGGTGGGTAGATGTCTAGTCTCCCTTATGGCTATAATCTGATAGTGGTAGTGGGGTGGGAGATGTCTAGTCTCCTTTATGGCTCTGATTGTGATAGTGGGGTTGGAGATGGCTAGGCTCCCTTATGGCTCTAATCTGATAGTGGTAGATGTCTAGGCTCCTTTATGGCTCCAATCTGATAGTGACTGTAGGGTGGTGGATGTCTACGCTCCCTTATGGCTCTAATCTGATTGTGATAGTGTGGTGGGAGATGGCTAGGCTCCCTTATGGCTCTAATCTGATAGTGGTAGATGTCTAGGCTCTTTTATGGCTCTAATCCGATAGTGGTAGTGGGGTGGTAGATGTCTAGTCTCCGTTATGGCTCTAATCTGATAGTGGTTGTGGGGTGATAGATGTCTAGTCTCCATTCTGGCTCTAATCTGATAGTGGTAGATGTCTAGCCTCCTTTATGGCTCCAATCTGATAGTGATTGTAGGGTGGTACACGTCTACGCTCCCTTATGGCTCTAATCTGATAGTGGTAGTGGGGTGGTAGATGTCTAGTCTCCCTTATGGCTCTAATCAGATAGTGGTAGTGGGGTGGTACAAGTCTAGCCTCCTTTATGGCTCTAATCTGATAGTGATTGTAGGGTTGTAGATGTCTAGGCTCCTTTATGGCTCTAATCTGATAGTGGTAGTGGGGTGGGAGATGTCTAGTCTCCTTTATGGCTCTAATCTGATTGTGGTAGTGGGGTGGGAGATGTCTAGTCTCCCTTATGGCTCTAATCTGATAGTGGTAGTGGGGTGAAAGATGTCTAGTCTCCTTTATGGCTCTAATCTGATAGTGGTAGTGGGGTGGGAGATGTCTAGTCTCCTTTATGGCTCTAATCTGATAGTGGTAGTCTCCCTTATGGCTCTAATCTGATAGATGTCTAGTCTCCTTTATGGCTCTAATCTGATTGTGGTAGTGGGGTGGGAGATGTCTAGTCTCCCTTATGGCTCTAATCTGATTGTGTTAGTCTCTTTTATGGCTCTAATCTGATAGTGGTAGATGTCTAGTCTCCTTTATGGCTCTAATCTGATAGTGGTAGTGGGGTGGTAGATGTCTAGACTCCCTTATGGCTCTGATTGTGATTGTGGGGTTGGAGATGGCTAGGCTCCCTTATGGCTCTAATCTGATAGTGGTAGATGTCTAGGCTCCTTTATGGCTCTAATCTGGTAGTGGTAGTCGGGTGGTAGATGTCTAGTCTCCATTCTTGCTCTAATCTTATAGTGGTAGATGTCTAGCCTCCTTTATGGTTCCAATCTGATAGTGATTGTAGGGTGGTAGACGTCTACGCTCCCTTATGGCTCTAATCTGATAGTGGTAGTGGGGTGGGAGATGTCTAGTCTCCTTTATGGCTCTAATCTGATTGTGGTAGTCTCCCTTATGGCTCTAATCTGATAGATGTCTAGTCTCCTTTATGGCTCTAATCTGATTGTGGTAGTGGGGTGGGAGATGTCTAGTCTCCCTTATGGCTCTAATCTGATTGTGTTAGTCTCCTTTATGGCTCTAATCTGATAGTGGTAGATGTCTAGTCTCCTTTATGGCTCTAATCTGATAGTGGTAGTGGGTGGGTAGATGTCTATGCTCCCTTATGGCTATAATCTGATAGTGGTAGTGGGGTGGGAGATGTCTAGTCTCCTTTATGGCTCTGATTGTGATAGTGGGGTTGGAGATGGCTAGGCTCCCTTATGGCTCTAATCTGATAGTGGTAGATGTCTAGGCTCCTTTATGGCTCCAATCTGATAGTGACTGTAGGGTGGTGGATGTCTACGCTCCCTTATGGCTCTAATCTGATTGTGATAGTGTGGTGGGAGATGGCTAGGCTCCCTTATGGCTCTAATCTGATAGTGGTAGATGTCTAGGCTCTTTTATGGCTCTAATCCGATAGTGGTAGTGGGGTGGTAGATGTCTAGTCTCCGTTATGGCTCTAATCTGATAGTGGTTGTGGGGTGATAGATGTCTAGTCTCCATTCTGGCTCTAATCTGATAGTGGTAGATGTCTAGCCTCCTTTATGGCTCCAATCTGATAGTGATTGTAGGGTGGTACACGTCTACGCTCCCTTATGGCTCTAATCTGATAGTGGTAGTGGGGTGGTAGATGTCTAGTCTCCCTTATGGCTCTAATCAGATAGTGGTAGTGGGGTGGTACAAGTCTAGCCTCCTTTATGGCTCTAATCTGATAGTGATTGTAGGGTTGTAGATGTCTAGGCTCCTTTATGGCTCTAATCTGATAGTGGTAGTGGGGTGGGAGATGTCTAGTCTCCTTTATGGCTCTAATCTGATTGTGGTAGTGGGGTGGGAGATGTCTAGGCTCCCTTATGGCTCTAATCTGATATTGGTAGATGTCGAGGCTCCTTCATGGCTCTAATCTGATAGTGGGGTGGTAGATGTCTAGTCTCCCTTATGGCTCTAATCTGATAGTGGTAGTGGGGTGATAGATGTCTAGTCTCCATTGTGGCTCTAAACTGATAGTGGTAGATGTCTAGCCTCCTTTATGGCTCTAATCTGATAGTGATTGTAGGGTGGTAGATGTCTACGCTCCCTTATGGCTCTAATCTGATAGTGGTAGTGGGGTGGTACATGTCTAGCTTCCCTCATGGCTCTAATCTGATAGTGGTAGTGGGGTGGTAGATGTCTAGTCTCCCTTATGGCTCTAATCTGATAGTGGTAGTGGGGTGATAGATGTCTAGTCTCCATTATGGCTCTAAACTGATAGTGGTAGATCTCTAGCTTCCTTTATGGCTCTAATCTGATAGTGATTGTAGGGTGGTAGATGTCTACGCTCCCTTATGGCTCTAATCTGATAGTGGTAGTGGGGTGGTACATGTCTAGCTTCCCTCATGGCTCTAATCTGATAGTGGTAGTGGGGTGAGAGATGTCTAGTCTCCTTTATGGCTCTAATATGATAGTGGTAGTGGGCTGGGAGATGTCTAGTCTCCTTTATGGCTCTAATCTGATATTGTTAGATGTCGAGGCTCCTTTATGGCTCTAATCTGATAGTGGGGTGGTAGATGTCTAGTCTCCCTTATGGCTCTAATCTGATAGTGGTAGTGGGGTGATAGATGTCTAGTCTCCATTATGGCTCTAATCTGATAGTGGTAGATGTCTAGTCTCCATTATGGCTCTAAACTGATAGTGGTAGATGTCTAGCCTCCTTTATGGCTCTAATCTGATAGTGATTGTAGGGTGGTAGATGTCTACGCTCCCTTATGACTCTAATCTGATAGTGGTAGTGGGGTGGTACATGTCTAGCTTCCCTCATGGCTCTACTCTGATAGTGGTAGTGGGGTGAGAGATGTCTAGTCTCCTTTATGGCTCTAATCTGATAGTGGTAGTGGGGTGGTAGATGTCTAGCCTCCCTTATGGCTCTAATCTGATAGTGGTAGTGGGTGAGAGATGTCTAGTCTCCTTTATGGCTCTAATCTGATAGTGGTAGTGGGGTGGGAGATGTCTAGTCTCCATTATGACTCTAATCTGAGAGTGGTAGTCTCCTTTATGGCTCTAATCTGATTGTGGTAGTGGGGTGGGAGATGTCTAGTCTCCCTTATGGCTCTAATCTGATTGTGTTAGTCTCCTTTATGGCTCTAATCTGATAGTGGTAGATGTCTAGTCTCCTTTATGGCTCTAATCTGATAGTGGTAGTGGGTGGGTAGATGTCTATGCTCCCTTATGGCTATAATCTGATAGTGGTAGTGGGGTGGGAGATGTCTAGTCTCCTTTATGGCTCTGATTGTGATAGTGGGGTTGGAGATGGCTAGGCTCCCTTATGGCTCTAATCTGATAGTGGTAGATGTCTAGGCTCCTTTATGGCTCCAATCTGATAGTGACTGTAGGGTGGTGGATGTCTACGCTCCCTTATGGCTCTAATCTGATTGTGATAGTGTGGTGGGAGATGGCTAGGCTCCCTTATGGCTCTAATCTGATAGTGGTAGATGTCTAGGCTCTTTTATGGCTCTAATCCGATAGTGGTAGTGGGGTGGTAGATGTCTAGTCTCCGTTATGGCTCTAATCTGATAGTGGTTGTGGGGTGATAGATGTCTAGTCTCCATTCTGGCTCTAATCTGATAGTGGTAGATGTCTAGCCTCCTTTATGGCTCCAATCTGATAGTGATTGTAGGGTGGTACACGTCTACGCTCCCTTATGGCTCTAATCTGATAGTGGTAGTGGGGTGGTAGATGTCTAGTCTCCCTTATGGCTCTAATCAGATAGTGGTAGTGGGGTGGTACAAGTCTAGCCTCCTTTATGGCTCTAATCTGATAGTGATTGTAGGGTTGTAGATGTCTAGGCTCCTTTATGGCTCTAATCTGATAGTGGTAGTGGGGTGGGAGATGTCTAGTCTCCTTTATGGCTCTAATCTGATTGTGGTAGTGGGGTGGGAGATGTCTAGTCTCCCTTATGGCTCTAATCTGATAGTGGTAGTGGGGTGAAAGATGTCTAGTCTCCTTTATGGCTCTAATCTGATAGTGGTAGTGGGGTGGGAGATGTCTAGTCTCCTTTATGGCTCTAATCTGATAGTGGTAGTCTCCCTTATGGCTCTAATCTGATAGATGTCTAGTCTCCTTTATGGCTCTAATCTGATTGTGGTAGTGGGGTGGGAGATGTCTAGTCTCCCTTATGGCTCTAATCTGATTGTGTTAGTCTCTTTTATGGCTCTAATCTGATAGTGGTAGATGTCTAGTCTCCTTTATGGCTCTAATCTGATAGTGGTAGTGGGGTGGTAGATGTCTAGACTCCCTTATGGCTCTGATTGTGATTGTGGGGTTGGAGATGGCTAGGCTCCCTTATGGCTCTAATCTGATAGTGGTAGATGTCTAGGCTCCTTTATGGCTCTAATCTGGTAGTGGTAGTCGGGTGGTAGATGTCTAGTCTCCATTCTTGCTCTAATCTTATAGTGGTAGATGTCTAGCCTCCTTTATGGTTCCAATCTGATAGTGATTGTAGGGTGGTAGACGTCTACGCTCCCTTATGGCTCTAATCTGATAGTGGTAGTGGGGTGGGAGATGTCTAGTCTCCTTTATGGCTCTAATCTGATTGTGGTAGTCTCCCTTATGGCTCTAATCTGATAGATGTCTAGTCTCCTTTATGGCTCTAATCTGATTGTGGTAGTGGGGTGGGAGATGTCTAGTCTCCCTTATGGCTCTAATCTGATTGTGTTAGTCTCCTTTATGGCTCTAATCTGATAGTGGTAGATGTCTAGTCTCCTTTATGGCTCTAATCTGATAGTGGTAGTGGGTGGGTAGATGTCTATGCTCCCTTATGGCTATAATCTGATAGTGGTAGTGGGGTGGGAGATGTCTAGTCTCCTTTATGGCTCTGATTGTGATAGTGGGGTTGGAGATGGCTAGGCTCCCTTATGGCTCTAATCTGATAGTGGTAGATGTCTAGGCTCCTTTATGGCTCCAATCTGATAGTGACTGTAGGGTGGTGGATGTCTACGCTCCCTTATGGCTCTAATCTGATTGTGATAGTGTGGTGGGAGATGGCTAGGCTCCCTTATGGCTCTAATCTGATAGTGGTAGATGTCTAGGCTCTTTTATGGCTCTAATCCGATAGTGGTAGTGGGGTGGTAGATGTCTAGTCTCCGTTATGGCTCTAATCTGATAGTGGTTGTGGGGTGATAGATGTCTAGTCTCCATTCTGCCTCTAATCTGATAGTGGTAGATGTCTAGCCTCCTTTATGGCTCCAATCTGATAGTGATTGTAGGGTGGTACACGTCTACGCTCCCTTATGGCTCTAATCTGATAGTGGTAGTGGGGTGGTAGATGTCTAGTCTCCCTTATGGCTCTAATCAGATAGTGGTAGTGGGGTGGTACAAGTCTAGCCTCCTTTATGGCTCTAATCTGATAGTGATTGTAGGGTTGTAGATGTCTAGGCTCCTTTATGGCTCTAATCTGATAGTGGTAGTGGGGTGGGAGATGTCTAGTCTCCTTTATGGCTCTAATCTGATTGTGGTAGTGGGGTGGGAGATGTCTAGGCTCCCTTATGGCTCTAATCTGATATTGGTAGATGTCGAGGCTCCTTCATGGCTCTAATCTGATAGTGGGGTGGTAGATGTCTAGTCTCCCTTATGGCTCTAATCTGATAGTGGTAGTGGGGTGATAGATGTCTAGTCTCCATTATGGCTCTAAACTGATAGTGGTAGATGTCTAGCCTCCTTTATGGCTCTAATCTGATAGTGATTGTAGGGTGGTAGATGTCTACGCTCCCTTATGGCTCTAATCTGATAGTGGTAGTGGGGTGGTACATGTCTAGCTTCCCTCATGGCTCTAATCTGATAGTGGTAGTGGGGTGGTAGATGTCTAGTCTCCCTTATGGCTCTAATCTGATAGTGGTAGTGGGGTGATAGATGTCTAGTCTCCATTATGGCTCTAAACTGATAGTGGTAGATCTCTAGCTTCCTTTATGGCTCTAATCTGATAGTGATTGTAGGGTGGTAGATGTCTACGCTCCCTTATGGCTCTAATCTGATAGTGGTAGTGGGGTGGTACATGTCTAGCTTCCCTCATGGCTCTAATCTGATAGTGGTAGTGGGGTGAGAGATGTCTAGTCTCCTTTATGGCTCTAATATGATAGTGGTAGTGGGCTGGGAGATGTCTAGTCTCCTTTATGGCTCTAATCTGATATTGTTAGATGTCGAGGCTCCTTTATGGCTCTAATCTGATAGTGGGGTGGTAGATGTCTAGTCTCCCTTATGGCTCTAATCTGATAGTGGTAGTGGGGTGATAGATGTCTAGTCTCCATTATGGCTCTAATCTGATAGTGGTAGATGTCTAGTCTCCATTATGGCTCTAAACTGATAGTGGTAGATGTCTAGCCTCCTTTATGGCTCTAATCTGATAGTGATTGTAGGGTGGTAGATGTCTACGCTCCCTTATGACTCTAATCTGATAGTGGTAGTGGGGTGGTACATGTCTAGCTTCCCTCATGGCTCTACTCTGATAGTGGTAGTGGGGTGAGAGATGTCTAGTCTCCTTTATGGCTCTAATCTGATAGTGGTAGTGGGGTGGTAGATGTCTAGCCTCCCTTATGGCTCTAATCTGATAGTGGTAGTGGGTGAGAGATGTCTAGTCTCCTTTATGGCTCTAATCTGATAGTGGTAGTGGGGTGGGAGATGTCTAGTCTCCATTATGACTCTAATCTGAGAGTGGTAGTCTCCTTTATGGCTCTAATCTGATAGTGGTAGATGTCTAGTCTCCTTTATGGCTCTAATCTGATAGTGGTAGATGTCTAGTCTCCTTTATGGCTCTAATCCAATAGTGGTAGATGTCTAGTCTCCATTATGGCTCTAATCTGATAGCGGTAGATGTCTCGACTCCTTTATGGCTCTAATCTGATAGTGGTAGTGGGGTGGTACATGTCTAGCTTCCCTCATGGCTCTACTCTGATAGTGGTAGTGGGGTGAGAGATGTCTAGTCTCCTTTATGGCTCTAATCTGATAGTGGTAGTGGGGTGGGAGATGTCTAGTCTCCTTTATGGCTCTAATCTGATAGTGGTAGTGGGGTGATCGATGTCTAGTCTACATTATGGCTCTAATCTGATATTGGTAGATGTCTAGCCTCCTTTATGGCTCTAATCTGATAGTGATTGTAGGGTTGTAGATGTCTAGGCTCCCTTATGGCTCTAATCTGATATTGGTAGATGTCGAGGCTCCTTCATGGCTCTAATCTGATAGTGGGGTGGTAGATGTCTAGTCTCCCTTATGGCTCTAATCTGATTGTAGTAGTGGGGTGGGAGATGTCTAAGCTCCCTTATGGCTCTAATCTGATATTGGTAGATGTCGAGGCTCCTTCATGGCTCTAATCTGATAGTGGGGTGGTAGATGTCTAGTCTCCCTTATGGCTCTAATCTGATAGTGGTAGTGGGGTGATAGATGTCTAGTCTCCATTATGGCTCTAAACTGATAGTGGTAGATGTCTAGCCTCCTTTATGGCTCTAATCTGATAGTGATTGTAGGGTGGTAGATGTCTACGCTCCCTTATGGCTCTAATCTGATAGTGGTAGTGGGGTGGTACATGTCTAGCTTCCCTCATGGCTCTAATCTGATAGTGGTAGTGGGGTGAAAGATGTCTAGTCTCCTTTATGGCTCTAATCTTATAGTGGTAGTGGGGTGGGAGATGTCTAGTCTCCTTTATGGCTCTAATCTGATAGTGGTAGTGGGGTGGTAGATGTCTAGTCTCCCTTATGGCTCTAATCTGATAGTGGTAGTGGGGTGAGAGATGTCTAGTCTCCTTTATGGCTCTAATCTGATAGTGGTAGTGGGGTGGGAGATGTCTACGCTCCCTTATGGCTCTAATCTGATAGTGGTAGTGGGGTGGTACATGTCTAGCTTCCCTCATGGCTCTAATCTGATAGTGGTAGTGGGGTGAGAGATGTCTAGTCTCCTTTATGGCTCTAATCTGATAGTGGTAGTGGGGTGGGAGATGTCTAGTCTCCTTTATGGCTCTAATCTGATATTGGTAGTGGGGTGATAGATGTCTAGTCTACATTATGGCTCTAATCTGATAGTGGTAGATGTCTAGTCTCCATTATGGCTCTAAACTGATAGTGGTAGATGTCTAGCCTCCTTTATGGCTCTAATCTGATAGTGATTGTAGGGTGGTAGATGTCTACGCTCCCTTATGGCTCTAATCTGATAGTGGTATTGGGGTGGTACATGTCTAGCTTCCCCCATGGCTCTAATCTGATAGTGGTAGTGGGGTCAGAGATGTCTAGTCTCCTTTATGGCTCTAATCTGATAGTGGTAGTGGGGTGGGAGATGTCTAGTCTCCTTTATGGCTCTAATCTGATATTGGTAGTGGGGTGATAGATGTCTAGTCTACATTATGGCTCTAATCTGATAGTGGTTTATGTCTAGCCTCCTTCATGGCTCTAATCTGATAGTGGGGTGGTAGATGTCTAGTCTCCCTTATGACTCTAATCTGAGAGTGGTAGTGGGGTGATAGATGTCTAGCCTCCTTTATGGCTCTAATCTGATAGTGATTGTAGGGTGGTAGATGTCTACGCTCCCTTATGGCTCTAATCTGATAGTGGTAGTGGGGTGGTAGATGTCTAGTCTCCTTTATGGCTCTAATCTGATAGTGGTAGTGGGGTGGGAGATGTCTAGTCTCCTTTATGGCTCTAATCTGATAGTGGTAGTGGGGTGGTAGATGTCTAGTCTCCCTTATGGCTCTAATCTGATAGTGGTAGTGGGGTGAGAGATGTCTAGTCTACATTATGGCTCTAATCTGATAGTGGTAGATGTCTAGCTTCCTTTATGGCTCTATACTGATAGTGATTGTAGGGTGGTAGATGTCTAGGCTCCCTTATGACTCTAATCTGATGGTGGTATATGTCTAGAGTCCCTAATGGCTCTAATCTGATAGTGATTGTGGGGTGGTAGATGTCTAGTCTCCTTTATGGCTCTAATCTGATAGTGGTAGTGGGGTGGTAGATGTCTAGTCTCCCTTATGGCTCTAATCTGATAGTGGTAGATGTCTAGTCTCCTTTTTGGCTCTAATCTGATTGTGGTAGTGGGGTTGTAGATGTCTAGTCTCCCTTATGGCTCTAATCTGATAGTTGTCATGGGGTGGGAGATGTCTAGTCTCCCTTATGACTCTAATCTGAGAGTGGTAGTCTCCTTTATATGGCTCTAATCTGAAAGTGGTAGTGGGGTTGTAGATGTCTAGTCTCCTTTATGGCTCTAATCTGATAGTGGTAGTGGGGTTGTAGATGTCTAGTCTCCCTTATGGCTCTAATCTGATATTGGTAGATGTCGAGGCTCCTTTATGGCTCTAATCTGATAGTGGGGTGGTAGATGTCTAGTCTCCTTTATGGCTCTAATCTGATAGTGGTAGTGGGGTGATAGATGTCTAGTCTCCATTATGGCTCTAAACTGATAGTGGTAGATCTCTAGCCTCCTTTATGGCTCTAATCTGATAGTGGTAGTGGGGTGGTACATGTCTAGCTTCCCTCATGGCTCTAATCTGATAGTGGTAGTGGGGTGAGAGATGTCTAGTCTCCTTTATGGCTCTAATCTGATAGTGGTAGTGGGGTGGGAGATGTCTAGTCTCCTTTATGGCTCTAATCTGATATTGTTAGATGTCGAGGCACCTTTATGGCTCTAATCTGATAGTGGGGTGGTAGATGTCTAGTCTCCATTATGGCTCTAATCTGATAGTGGTAGTGGGGTGATAGGTGTCTTGTCTCCATTATGGCTCTAATCTGATAGTGGTAGATGTCTAGTCTCCATTATGGCTCTAAACTGATAGTGGTAGATGTCTAGCCTCCTTTATGGCTCTAATCTGATAGTGATTGTAGGGTGGTAGATGTCTACGCTCCCTTATGGCTCTAATCTGATAGTGGTAGTGGGGTGGTACATGTCTAGCTTCCCTCATGGCTCTAATCTGATAGTGGTAGTGGGGTGAGAGATGTCTAGTCTCCTTTATGGCTCTAATCTGATAGTGGTAGTGGGGTGGGAGATGTCTAGTCTCCTTTATGGCTCTAATCTGATAGTGGTAGTGGGGTGGTAGATGTCTAGTCTCCCTTATGGCTCTAATCTGATAGTGGTAGTGGGGTGAGAGATGTCTAGTCTCCTTTATGGCTCTAATCTGATAGTGGTAGTGGGGTGGGAGATGTCTAGTCTCCCTTATGGCTCTAATCTGAGAGTGGTAGTCTCCTTTATGGCTCTAATCTTATAGTGGTAGATGTCTAGCCTCCATTATGGCTCTAATCTGATAGTGGTAGATGTCTAGCCTCCTTTATGGCTCTAATCTGATAGTGATTGTAGGGTTGTAGATGTCTAGGCTCCTTTATGGCTCTAATCTGATAGTGGTAGTAGGGTTGTAGATGTCTAGGCTCCTTTATGGCTCTAATCTGATAGTGGTAGTGGGGTGGTAGATGTCTAGTCTCCCTTATGGCTCTAATCTGATATTGGTAGATGTCGAGGCTCCTTCATGGCTCTAATCTGATAGTGGGGTGGTAGATGTCTAGTCTCCCTTATGGCTCTAATCTGATAGTGGTAGTGGGGTGATAGATGTCTAGTCTCCATTATGGCTCTAAACTGATAGTGGTAGATGTCCAGCCTCCTTTATGGCTCTAATCTGATAGTGAATGTAGGGTGGTAGATGTCTACGCTCCCTTATGGCTCTAATCTGATAGTGGTAGTGGGGTGAAAGATGTCTAGTCTCCTTTATGGCTCTAATCTGATAGTGGTAGTGGGGTGGGAGATGTCTAGTCTCCTTTATGGCTCTAATCTGATAGTGGTAGTGGGGGTGGTAGATGTCTAGTCTCCCTTATGGCTCTAATCTGATAGTGGTAGTGGGGTGAGAGATGTCTAGTCTACATTATGGCTCTAATCTGATAGTGGTAGATGTCTAGCCTCCTTTATGGCTCTATACTGATAGTGATTGTAGGGTGGTAGATGTCTAGGCTCCCTTATGACTCTAATCTGATGGTGGTATATGTCTAGAGTCCCTAATGGCTCTAATCTGATAGTGATTGTGGGGTGGTAGATGTCTAGTCTCCTTTATGGCTCTAATCTGATAGTGGTAGTGGGGTGGTAGATGTCTAGTCTCCCTTATGGCTCTAATCTGATAGTGGTAGATGTCTAGTCTCCTTTTTGGCTCTAATCTGATTGTGGTAGTGGGGTTGTAGATGTCTAGTCTCCCTTATGGCTCTAATCTGATATTGGTAGATGTCGAGGCTCCTTTATGGCTCTAATCTGATAGTGGGGTGGTAGATGTCTAGTCTCCCTTATGGCTCTAATCTGATAGTGGTAGTGGGGTGATAGATGTCTAGTCTCCATTATGGCTCTAATCTGATAGTGGTAGTGGGGTGGGAGATGTCTAGTCTCCTTTATGGCTCTAATCCAATATTGTTAGATGTCGAGGCTCCCTTATGGCTCTAATCTGATAGTGGTAGTGGGGTGATAGATGTCTTGTCTCCATTATGGCTCTAATCTGATAGTGGTAGATGTCTAGTCTCCATTATGGCTCTAAACTGATAGTGGTAGATGTCTAGCCTCATTTATGGCTCTAATCTGATAGTCATTGTAGGGTGGTAGATGTCTACGCTCCCTTATGGCTCTAATCTGATAGTGGTAGTGGGGTGGTACATGTCTAGCTTCCCTCATGGCTCTAATCTGATAGTGGTAGTGGGGTGAGAGATGTCTAGTCTCCTTTATGGCTCTAATCTGATAGTGGTAGTGGGGTGGGAGATGTCTAGTCTCCTTTATGGCTCTAATCTGATATTGGTAGTGGGGTGATAGATGTCTAGTCTACATTATGGCTCTAATCTGATAGTGGTAGATGTCTAGCCTCCTTCATGGCTCTAATCTGATATTGGGGTGGTAGATGTCTAGTCTCCCTTTTGGCTCTAATCTGATAGTGGTAGTGGGGTGATAGATGTCTAGTCTCCATTATGGCTCTAAACTGATAGTGGTAGATGTCTAGCCTCCTCTATGGCTCTAATCTGATAGTGATTGTAGGGTGGTAGATGTCTACGCTCCCTTATGGCTCTAATCTGATAGTGGTAGTGGGGTGGTACATGTCTAGCTTCCCTCATGGCTCTAATCTGATAGTGGTAGTGGGGTGAAAGATGTCTAGTCTCCTTTATGGCTCTAATCTGATAGTGGTAGTGGGGTGGGAGATGTCTAGTCTCCTTTATGGCTCTAATCTGATAGTGGTAGTGGGGTGGTAGATGTCTAGTCTCCCTTATGGCTCTAATCTGATAGTGGTAGTGGGGTGAGAGATGTCTAGTCTCCTTTATGGCTCTAATCTGATAGTGGTAGTGGGGTGGGAGATGTCTAGTCTCCCTTATTGCTCTAATCTGAGAGTGGTAGTCTCCTTTATGGCTCTAATCTTATAGTGGTAGATGTCTAGCCTCCATTATGGCTCTAATCTGATAGTGGTAGCCTCTAATCTGATAGTGATAGCCTCCTTTATGGCTCTAATCTGATAGTGATTGTAGGGTTGTAGATGTCTAGGCTCCTTTATGGCTCTAATCTGATAGTGGTAGTGGGGTGGTAGATGTCTAGTCTCCTTTATGGCTCTAATCTGATTGTGGTAGTGGGGTGGGAGATGTCTAGTCTCCCTTATGGCTCTAATCTGAGAGTGGTAGTCTCCTTTATGGCTCTAATCTTATAGTGGTAGATGTCTAGCCTCCATTATGGCTCTAATCTGATAGTGGTAGATGTCTAGCCTCCTTTATGGCTCTAATCTGATAGTGATTGTAGGGTTGTAGATGTCTAGGCTCCTTTATGGCTCTAATCTGATAGTGGTAGTGGGGTGGTAGATGTCTAGTCTCCCTTATGGCTCTAATCTGATAGTGGTAGTGGGGTGGGAGATGTCTAGTCTCCTTTATGGCTCTAATCTGATTGTGGTAGTGGGGTGGGAGATGTCTAGGCTCCCTTATGGCTCTAATCTGATAGTGGTAGTGGGGTGGTACATGTCTAGCTTCCCTCATGGCTCTAATCTGATAGTGGTAGTGGGGTGAGAGATGTCTAGTCTCCTTTATGGCTCTAATCTGATAGTGGTAGTGGGGTGGGAGATGTCTAGTCTCCTTTATGGCTCTAATCTGATATTGTTAAATGTCGAGGCTCCTTTATGGCTCTAATCTGATAGTGGGGTGGTAGATGTCTAGTCTCCCTTATGGCTCTAATCTGATAGTGGTAGTGGGGGTGATAGATGTCTTGTCTCCATTATGGCTCTAATCTGATAGTGGTAGATGTCTAGTCTCCGTTATGGCTCTAAACTGATAGTGGTAGATGTCTAGCCTCCTTTATGGCTCTAATCTGATAGTGATTGTAGGGTGGTAGATGTCTACGCTCCCTTATGGCTCTAATCTGATAGTGGTAGTGGGGTGAGAGATGTCTAGTCTCCTTTATGGCTCTAATCTGATAGTGGTAGTGGGGTGGGAGATGTCTAGTCTCCCTTATGGCTCTAATCTGAGAGTGGTAGTCTCCTTTATGGCTCTAATCTTATAGTGGTAGATGTCTAGCCTCCATTATGGCTCTAATCTGATAGTGGTAGATGTCTAGCCTCCTTTATGGCTCTAATCTGATAGTGATTGTAGGATTGTAGATGTCTAGGCTCCTTTATGGCTCTAATCTGATAGTGGTAGTGGGGTGGTAGATGTCTAGTCTCCCTTATGGCTCTAATCTGATAGTGGTAGTGGGGTGGTAGATGTCTAGTCTCCCTTATGGCTCTAATCTGATAGTGGTAGTGGGGTGAGAGATGTCTAGTCTACATTATGGCTCTAATCTGATAGTGGTAGATGTCTAGCCTCCTTTATGGCTCTATACTGATAGTGATTGTAGGGTGGTAGATGTCTAGGCTCCCTTATGACTCTAATCTGATGGTGGTATATGTCTAGAGTCCCTAATGGCTCTAATCTGATAGTGATTGTGGGGTGGTAGATGTCTAGTCTCCTTTATGGCTCTAATCTGATAGTGGTAGTGGGGTGGTAGATGTCTAGTCTCCCTTATGGCTCTAATCTGATAGTGGTAGATGTCTAGTCTCCTTTTTGGCTCTAATCTGATTGTGGTAGTGGGGTTGTAGATGTCTAGTCTCCCTTATGGCTCTAATCTGATATTGGTAGATGTCGAGGCTCCTTTATGGCTCTAATCTGATAGTGGGGTGGTAGATGTCTAGTCTCCCTTATGGCTCTAATCTGATAGTGGTAGTGGGGTGATAGATGTCTAGTCTCCATTATGGCTCTAAACTGATAGTGGTAGATCTCTAGCCTCCTTTATGGCTCTAATCTGATAGTGATTGTAGGGTGGTAGATGTCTACGCTCCCTTATGGCTCTAATCTGATAGTGGTAGTGGGGTGGTACATGTCTAGCTTCCCTCATGGCTCTAATCTGATAGTGGTAGTGGGGTGAGAGATGTCTAGTCTCCTTTATGGCTCTAATCTGATAGTGGTAGTGGGGTGGGAGATGTCTAGTCTCCTTTATGGCTCTAATCCGATATTGTTAGATGTCGAGGCTCCCTTATGGCTCTAATCTGATAGTGGTAGTGGGGTGATAGATGTCTTGTCTCCATTATGGCTCTAATCTGATAGTGGTAGATGTCTAGTCTCCATTATGGCTCTAAACTGATAGTGGTAGATGTCTAGCCTCATTTATGGCTCTAATCTGATAGTGATTGTAGGGTGGTAGATGTCTACGCTCCCTTATGGCTCTAATCTGATAGTGGTAGTGGGGTGGTACATGTCTACCTTCCCTCATGGCTCTAATCTGATAGTGGTAGTGGGGTGAGAGATGTCTAGTCTCCTTTATGGCTCTAATCTGATAGTGGTAGTGGGGTGGGAGATGTCTAGTCTCCTTTATGGCTCTAATCTGATATTGGTAGTGGGGTGATAGATGTCTAGTCTACATTATGGCTCTAATCTGATAGTGGTAGATGTCTAGCCTCCTTCATGGCTCTAATCTGATATTGGGGTGGTAGATGTCTAGTCTCCCTTTTGGCTCTAATCTGATAGTGGTAGTGGGGTGATAGATGTCTAGTCTCCATTATGGCTCTAAACTGATAGTGGTAGATGTCTAGCTTCCCTCATGGCTCTAATCTGATAGTGGTAGTGGGGTGAAAGATGTCTAGTCTCCTTTATGGCTCTAATCTGATAGTGGTAGTGGGGTGGGAGATGTCTAGTCTCCTTTATGGCTCTAATCTGATAGTGGTAGTGGGGTGGTAGATGTCTAGTCTCCCTTATGGCTCTAATCTGATAGTGGTAGTGGGGTGAGAGATGTCTAGTCTCCTTTATGGCTCTAATCTGATAGTGGTAGTGGGGTGGGAGATGTCTAGTCTCCCTTATGGCTCTAATCTGAGAGTGGTAGTCTCCTTTATGGCTCTAATCTTATAGTGGTAGATGTCTAGCCTCCATTATGGCTCTAATCTGATAGTGGTAGCCTCTAATCTGATAGTGATAGCCTCCTTTATGGCTCTAATCTGATAGTGATTGTAGGGTTGTAGATGTCTAGGCTCCTTTATGGCTCTAATCTGATAGTGGTAGTGGGGTGGTAGATGTCTAGTCTCCCTTATGGCTCTAATCTGATAGTGGTAGTGGGGTGGGAGATGTCTAGTCTCCTTTATGGCTCTAATCTGATTGTGGTAGTGGGGTGGGAGATGTCTAGTCTCCCTTATGGCTCTAATCTGAGAGTGGTAGTCTCCTTTATGGCTCTAATCTTATAGTGGTAGATGTCTAGCCTCCATTATGGCTCTAATCTGATAGTGGTAGATGTCTTTCCTCCTTTATGGCTCTAATCTGATAGTGATTGTAGGGTTGTAGATGTCTAGGCTCCTTTATGGCTCTAATCTGATAGTGGTAGTGGGGTGGTAGATGTCTAGTCTCCCTTATGGCTCTAATCTGATAGTGGTAGTGGGGTGGGAGATGTCTAGTCTCCTTTATGGCTCTAATCTGATTGTGGTAGTGGGGTGGGAGATGTCTAGGCTCCCTTATGGCTCTAATCTGATAGTGGTAGTGGGGTGGTACATGTCTAGCTTCCCTCATGGCTCTAATCTGATAGTGGTAGTAGGGTGAGAGATGTCTAGTCTCCTTTATGGCTCTAATCTGATAGTGGTAGTGGGGTGGGAGATGTCTAGTCTCCTTTATGGCTCTAATCTGATATTGTTAAATGTCGAGGCTCCTTTATGGCTCTAATCTGATAGTGGGGTGGTAGATGTCTAGTCTCCCTTATGGCTCTAATCTGATAGTGGTAGTGGGGTGATAGATGTCTTGTCTCCATTATGGCTCTAATCTGATAGTGGTAGATGTCTAGTCTCCGTTATGGCTCTAAACTGATAGTGGTAGATGTCTAGCCTCCTTTATGGCTCTAATCTGATAGTGATTGTAGGGTGGTAGATGTCTAGTCTCCGTTATGGCTCTAATCTGATAGTGGTAGATGTCTAGCCTCCTTTATGGCTCTAATCTGATAGTGGTAGTGGGGTGGGAGATGTCTAGTCTCCCTTATGACTCTAATCTGAGAGTGGTAGTCTCCTTTATATGGCTCTAATCTGAAAGTGGTAGTGGGGTTGTAGATGTCTAGTCTCCTTTATGGCTCTAATCTGATAGTGGTAGTGGGGTTGTAGATGTCTAGTCTCCCTTATGGCTCTAATCTGATATTGGTAGATGTCGAGGCTCCTTTATGGCTCTAATCTGATAGTGGGGTGGTAGATGTCTAGTCTCCTTTATGGCTCTAATCTGATAGTGGTAGTGGGGTGATAGATGTCTAGTCTCCATTATGGCTCTAAACTGATAGTGGTAGATCTCTAGCCTCCTTTATGGCTCTAATCTGATAGTGGTAGTGGGGTGGTACATGTCTAGCTTCCCTCATGGCTCTAATCTGATAGTGGTAGTGGGGTGAGAGATGTCTAGTCTCCTTTATGGCTCTAATCTGATAGTGGTAGTGGGGTGGGAGATGTCTAGTCTCCTTTATGGCTCTAATCTGATATTGTTAGATGTCGAGGCTCCTTTATGGCTCTAATCTGATAGTGGGGTGGTAGATGTCTAGTCTCCATTATGGCTCTAATCTGATAGTGGTAGTGGGGTGATAGGTGTCTTGTCTCCATTATGGCTCTAATCTGATAGTGGTAGATGTCTAGTCTCCATTATGGCTCTAAACTGATAGTGGTAGATGTCTAGCCTCCTTTATGGCTCTAATCTGATAGTGATTGTAGGGTGGTAGATGTCTACGCTCCCTTATGGCTCTAATCTGATAGTGGTAGTGGGGTGGTACATGTCTAGCTTCCCTCATGGCTCTAATCTGATAGTGGTAGTGGGGTGAGAGATGTCTAGTCTCCTTTATGGCTCTAATCTGATAGTGGTAGTGGGGTGGGAGATGTCTAGTCTCCTTTATGGCTCTAATCTGATAGTGGTAGTGGGGTGGTAGATGTCTAGTCTCCCTTATGGCTCTAATCTGATAGTGTTAGTGGGGTGAGAGATGTCTAGTCTCCTTTATGGCTCTAATCTGATAGTGGTAGTGGGGTGGGAGATGTCTAGTCTCCCTTATGGCTCTAATCTGAGAGTGGTAGTCTCCTTTATGGCTCTAATCTTATAGTGGTAGATGTCTAGCCTCCATTATGGCTCTAATCTGATAGTGGTAGATGTCTAGCCTCCTTTATGGCTCTAATCTGATAGTGATTGTAGGGTTGTAGATGTCTAGGCTCCTTTATGGCTCTAATCTGATAGTGGTAGTAGGGTTGTAGATGTCTAGGCTCCTTTATGGCTCTAATCTGATAGTGGTAGTGGGGTGGTAGATGTCTAGTCTCCCTTATGGTTCTAATCTGATATTGGTAGATGTCGAGGCTCCTTCATGGCTCTAATCTGATAGTGGGGTGGTAGATGTCTAGTCTCCCTTATGGCTCTAATCTGATAGTGGTAGTGGGGTGATAGATGTCTAGTCTCCATTATGGCTCTAAACTGATAGTGGTAGATGTCCAGCCTCCTTTATGGCTCTAATCTGATAGTGAATGTAGGGTGGTAGATGTCTACGCTCCCTTATGGCTCTAATCTGATAGTGGTAGTGGGGTGAAAGATGTCTAGTCTCCTTTATGGCTCTAATCTGATAGTGGTAGTGGGGTGGGAGATGTCTAGTCTCCTTTATGGCTCTAATCTGATAGTGGTAGTGGGGTGGTAGATGTCTAGTCTCCCTTATGGCTCTAATCTGATAGTGGTAGTGGGGTGAGAGATGTCTAGTCTACATTATGGCTCTAATCTGATAGTGGTAGATGTCTAGCCTCCTTTATGGCTCTATACTGATAGTGATTGTAGGGTGGTAGATGTCTAGGCTCCCTTATGACTCTAATCTGATGGTGGTATATGTCTAGAGTCCCTAATGGCTCTAATCTGATAGTGATTGTGGGGTGGTAGATGTCTAGTCTCCTTTATGGCTCTAATCTGATAGTGGTAGTGGGGTGGTAGATGTCTAGTCTCCCTTATGGCTCTAATCTGATAGTGGTAGATGTCTAGTCTCCTTTTTGGCTCTAATCTGATTGTGGTAGTGGGGTTGTAGATGTCTAGTCTCCCTTATGGCTCTAATCTGATATTGGTAGATGTCGAGGCTCCTTTATGGCTCTAATCTGATAGTGGGGTGGTAGATGTCTAGTCTCCCTTATGGCTCTAATCTGATAGTGGTAGTGGGGTGATAGATGTCTAGTCTCCATTATGGCTCTAAACTGATAGTGGTAGATCTCTAGCCTCCTTTATGGCTCTAATCTGATAGTGATTGTAGGGTGGTAGATGTCTACGCTCCCTTATGGCTCTAATCTGATAGTGGTAGTGGGGTGGTACATGTCTAGCTTCCCTCATGGCTCTAATCTGATAGTGGTAGTGGGGTGAGAGATGTCTAGTCTCCTTTATGGCTCTAATCTGATAGTGGTAGTGGGGTGGGAGATGTCTAGTCTCCTTTATGGCTCTAATCCAATATTGTTAGATGTCGAGGCTCCCTTATGGCTCTAATCTGATAGTGGTAGTGGGGTGATAGATGTCTTGTCTCCATTATGGCTCTAATCTGATAGTGGTAGATGTCTAGTCTCCATTATGGCTCTAAACTGATAGTGGTAGATGTCTAGCCTCATTTATGGCTCTAATCTGATAGTCATTGTAGGGTGGTAGATGTCTACGCTCCCTTATGGCTCTAATCTGATAGTGGTAGTGGGGTGGTACATGTCTAGCTTCCCTCATGGCTCTAATCTGATAGTGGTAGTGGGGTGAGAGATGTCTAGTCTCCTTTATGGCTCTAATCTGATAGTGGTAGTGGGGTGGGAGATGTCTAGTCTCCTTTATGGCTCTAATCTGATATTGGTAGTGGGGTGATAGATGTCTAGTCTCCATTATGGCTCTAAACTGATAGTGGTAGATGTCTAGCCTCCTCTATGGCTCTAATCTGATAGTGATTGTAGGGTGGTAGATGTCTACGCTCCCTTATGGCTCTAATCCGATAGTGGTAGTGGGGTGGTACATGTCTAGCTTCCCTCATGGCTCTAATCTGATAGTGGTAGTGGGGTGAAAGATGTCTAGTCTCCTTTATGGCTCTAATCTGATAGTGGTAGTGGGGTGGGAGATGTCTAGTCTCCTTTATGGCTCTAATCTGATAGTGGTAGTGGGGTGGTAGATGTCTAGTCTCCCTTATGGCTCTAATCTGATAGTGGTAGTGGGGTGAGAGATGTCTAGTCTCCTTTATGGCTCTAATCTGATAGTGGTAGTGGGGTGGGAGATGTCTAGTCTCCCTTATTGCTCTAATCTGAGAGTGGTAGTCTCCTTTATGGCTCTAATCTTATAGTGGTAGATGTCTAGCCTCCATTATGGCTCTAATCTGATAGTGGTAGCCTCTAATCTGATAGTGATAGCCTCCTTTATGGCTCTAATCTGATAGTGATTGTAGGGTTGTAGATGTCTAGGCTCCTTTATGGCTCTAATCTGATAGTGGTAGTGGGGTGGTAGATGTCTAGTCTCCCTTATGGCTCTAATCTGATAGTGGTAGTGGGGTGGGAGATGTCTAGTCTCCTTTATGGCTCTAATCTGATTGTGGTAGTGGGGTGGGAGATGTCTAGTCTCCCTTATGGCTCTAATCTGAGAGTGGTAGTCTCCTTTATGGCTCTAATCTTATAGTGGTAGATGTCTAGCCTCCATTTTGGCTCTAATCTGATAGTGGTAGATGTCTAGCCTCCTTATGGCTCTAATCTGATAGTGATTGTAGGGTTGTAGATGTCTAGGCTCCTTTATGGCTCTAATCTGATAGTGGTAGTGGGGTGGTAGATGTCTAGTCTCCCTTATGGCTCTAATCTGATAGTGGTAGTGGGGTGGGAGATGTCTAGTCTCCTTTATGGCTCTAATCTGATTGTGGTAGTGGGGTGGGAGATGTCTAGGCTCCCTTATGGCTCTAATCTGATAGTGGTAGTGGGGTGGTACATGTCTAGCTTCCCTCATGGCTCTAATCTGATAGTGGTAGTGGGGTGAGAGATGTCTAGTCTCCTTTATGGCTCTAATCTGATAGTGGTAGTGGGGTGGGAGATGTCTAGTCTCCTTTATGGCTCTAATCTGATATTGTTAAATGTCGAGGCTCCTTTATGGCTCTAATCTGATAGTGGTAGTGGGTTGGTAGATGTCTAGTCTCCCTTATGGCTCTAATCTGATAGTGGTAGTGGGGTGATAGATGTCTTGTCTCCATTATGGCTCTAATCTGATAGTGGTAGATGTCTAGTCTCCGTTATGGCTCTAAACTGATAGTGATTGTAGGGTGGTAGATGTCTAGGCTCCCTTATGACTCTAATCTGATGGTGGTATATGTCTAGAGTCCCTAATGGCTCTAATCTGATAGTGATTGTGGGGTGGTAGATGTCTAGTCTCCTTTATGGCTCTAATCTGATAGTGGTAGTGGGGTGGTAGATGTCTAGTCTCCCTTATGGCTCTAATCTGATAGTGGTAGATGTCTAGTCTCCTTTTTGGCTCTAATCTGATTGTGGTAGTGGGGTTGTAGATGTCTAGTCTCCCTTATGGCTCTAATCTGATATTGGTAGATGTCGAGGCTCCTTTATGGCTCTAATCTGATAGTGGGGTGGTAGATGTCTAGTCTCCCTTATGGCTCTAATCTGATAGTGGTAGTGGGGTGATAGATGTCTAGTCTCCATTATGGCTCTAAACTGATAGTGGTAGATCTCTAGCCTCCTTTATGGCTCTAATCTGATAGTGATTGTAGGGTGGTAGATGTCTACGCTCCCTTATGGCTCTAATCTGATAGTGGTAGTGGGGTGGTACATGTCTAGCTTCCCTCATGGCTCTAATCTGATAGTGGTAGTGGGGTGAGAGATGTCTAGTCTCCTTTATGGCTCTAATCTGATAGTGGTAGTGGGGTGGGAGATGTCTAGTCTCCTTTATGGCTCTAATCCGATATTGTTAGATGTCGAGGCTCCCTTATGGCTCTAATCTGATAGTGGTAGTGGGGTGATAGATGTCTTGTCTCCATTATGGCTCTAATCTGATAGTGGTAGATGTCTAGTCTCCATTATGGCTCTAAACTGATAGTGGTAGATGTCTAGCCTCATTTATGGCTCTAATCTGATAGTGATTGTAGGGTGGTAGATGTCTACGCTCCCTTATGGCTCTAATCTGATAGTGTAGTGGGGTGGTACATGTCTACCTTCCCTCATGGCTCTAATCTGATAGTGGTAGTGGGGTGAGAGATGTCTAGTCTCCTTTATGGCTCTAATCTGATAGTGGTAGTGGGGTGGGAGATGTCTAGTCTCCTTTATGGCTCTAATCTGATATTGGTAGTGGGGTGATAGATGTCTAGTCTACATTATGGCTCTAATCTGATAGTGGTAGATGTCTAGCCTCCTTCATGGCTCTAATCTGATATTGGGGTGGTAGATGTCTAGTCTCCCTTTTGGCTCTAATCTGATAGTGGTAGTGGGGTGATAGATGTCTAGTCTCCATTATGGCTCTAAACTGATAGTGGTAGATGTCTAGCCTCCTTTATGGCTCTAATCTGATAGTGATTGTAGGGTGGTAGATGTCTACGCTCCCTTATGGCTCTAATCTGATAGTGGTAGTGGGGTGGTACATGTCTAGCTTCCCTCATGGCTCTAATCTGATAGTGGTAGTGGGGTGAAAGATGTCTAGTCTCCTTCATGGCTCTAATCTGATAGTGGTAGTGGGGTGGGAGATGTCTAGTCTCCTTTATGGCTCTAATCTGATAGTGGTAGTGGGGGTGGTAGATGTCTAGTCTCCCTTATGGCTCTAATCTGATAGTGGTAGTGGGGTGAGAGATGTCTAGTCTCCTTTATGGCTCTAATCTGATAGTGGTAGTGGGGTGGGAGATGTCTAGTCTCCCTTATGGCTCTAATCTGAGAGTGGTAGTCTCCTTTATGGCTCTAATCTTATAGTGGTAGATGTCTAGCCTCCATTATGGCTCTAATCTGATAGTGGTAGCCTCTAATCTGATAGTGATAGCCTCCTTTATGGCTCTAATCTGATAGTGATTGTAGGGTTGTAGATGTCTAGGCTCCTTTATGGCTCTAATCTGATAGTGGTAGTGGGGTGGTAGATGTCTAGTCTCCCTTATGGCTCTAATCTGATAGTGGTAGTGGGGTGGGAGATGTCTAGTCTCCTTTATGGCTCTAATCTGATTGTGGTAGTGGGGTGGGAGATGTCTAGTCTCCCTTATGGCTCTAATCTGAGAGTGGTAGTCTCCTTTATGGCTCTAATCTTATAGTGGTAGATGTCTAGCCTCCATTATGGCTCTAATCTGATAGTGGTAGATGTCTAGCCTCCTTTATGGCTCTAATCTGATAGTGATTGTAGGGTTGTAGATGTCTAGGCTCCTTTATGGCTCTAATCTGATAGTGGTAGTGGGGTGGTAGATGTCTAGTCTCCCTTATGGCTCTAATCTGATAGTGGTAGTGGGGTGGGAGATGTCTAGTCTCCTTTATGGCTCTAATCTGATTGTGGTAGTGGGGTGGGAGATGTCTAGGCTCCCTTATGGCTCTAATCTGATAGTGGTAGTGGGGTGGTACATGTCTAGCTTCCCTCATGGCTCTAATCTGATAGTGGTAGTGGGGTGAGAGATGTCTAGTCTCCTTTATGGCTCTAATCTGATAGTGGTAGTGGGGTGGGAGATGTCTAGTCTCCTTTATGGTTCTAATCTGATATTGTTAAATGTCGAGGCTCCTTTATGGCTCTAATCTGATAGTGGTAGATGTCTAGTCTCCATTATGGCTCTAAACTGATAGTGGTAGATGTCTAGCCTCCTTTATGGCTCTAATCTGATAGTGATTGTAGGGTGGTAGATGTCTACGCTCCCTTATGGCTCTAATCTGATAGTGGTAGTGGGGTGAGAGATGTCTAGTCTCCTTTATGGCTCTAATCTGATAGTGGTAGTGGGGTGGGAGATGTCTAGTCTCCCTTATGGCTCTAATCTGAGAGTGGTAGTCTCCTTTATGGCTCTAATCTTATAGTGGTAGATGTCTAGCCTCCATTATGGCTCTAATCTGATAGTGGTAGATGTCTAGCCTCCTTTATGGCTCTAATCTGATAGTGATTGTAGGGTTGTAGATGTCTAGGCTCCTTTATGGCTCTAATCTGATAGTGGTAGTGGGGTGGTAGATGTCTAGTCTCCCTTATGGCTCTAATCTGATAGTGGTAGTGGGGTGGGAGATGTCTAGTCTCCTTTATGGCTCTAATCTGATTGTGGTAGTGGGGTGGGAGATGTCTAGCCTCCCTTATGGCTCTAATCTGATAGTGGTAGTGGGGTGGTACATGTCTAGCTTCCCTCATGGCTCTAATCTGATAGTGGTAGTGGGGTGAGAGATGTCTAGTCTCCTTTATGGCTCTAATCTGATAGTGGTAGTGGGGTGGGAGATGTCTAGTCTCCTTTATGGCTCTAATCTGATATTGTTAAATGTCGAGGCTCCTTTATGGCTCTAATCTGATAGTGGGGTGGTAGATGTCTAGTCTCCCTTATGGCTCTAATCTGATAGTGGTAGTGGGGTGATAGATGTCTTGTCTCCATTATGGCTCTAATCTGATAGTGGTAGATGTCTAGTCTCCGTTATGGCTCTAAACTGATAGTGGTAGATGTCTAGCCTCCTTTATGGCTCTAATCTGATAGTGATTGTAGGGTGGTAGATGTCTACGCTCCCTTATGGCTCTAATCTGATAGTGGTAGTGGGGTGGTACATGTCTAGCTTCCCTCATGGCTCTAATCTGATAGTGGTAGTGGGGTGAGAGATGTCTAGTCTCCTTTATGGCTCTAATCTGATAGTGGTAGTGGGGTGGGAGATGTCTAGTCTCCTTTATGGCTCTAATCTGATAGTGGTAGTGGGGTGGTAGATGTCTAGTCTCCCTTATGGCTCGAATCTGATAGTGGTAGTGGGGTGAGAGATGTCTAGTCTCCTTTATGGCTCTAATCTGATAGTGGTAGTGGGGTGGGAGATGTCTAGTCTCCCTTATGGCTCTAATCTGAGAGTGGTAGTCTCCTTTATGGCTCTAATCTTATAGTGGTAGATGTCTAGCCTCCATTATGGCTCTAATCTGATAGTGGTAGATGTCTAGCCTCCTTTATGGCTCTAATCTGATAGTGATTGTAGGGTTGTAGATGTCTAGGCTCCTTTATGGCTCTAATCTGATAGTGGTAGTAGGGTTGTAGATGTCTAGGCTCCTTTATGGCTCTAATCTGATAGTGGTAGTGGGGTGGTAGATGTCTAGTCTCCCTTATGGCTCTAATCTGATATTGGTAGATGTCGAGGCTCCTTCATGGCTCTAATCTGATAGTGGAGTGGTAGATGTCTAGTCTCCCTTATGGCTCTAATCTGATAGTGGTAGTGGGTGATAGATGTCTAGTCTCCATTATGGCTCTAAACTGATAGTGGTAGATGTCTAGCCTCCTTTATGGCTCTAATCTGATAGTGATTGTAGGGTGGTAGATGTCTACGCTCCCTTATGGCTCTAATCTGATAGTGGTAGTGGGGTGAAAGATGTCTAGTCTCCTTTATGGCTCTAATCTGATAGTGGTAGTGGGGTGGGAGATGTCTAGTCTCCTTTATGGCTCTAATCTGATAGTGGTAGTGGGGTGGTAGATGTCTAGTCTCCCTTATGGCTCTAATCTGATAGTGGTAGTGGGGTGAGAGATGTCTAGTCTACATTATGGCTCTAATCTGATAGTGGTAGATGTCTAGCCTCCTTTATGGCTCTATACTGATAGTGATTGTAGGGTGGTAGATGTCTAGGCTCCCTTATGACTCTAATCTGATGGTGGTATATGTCTAGAGTCCCTAATGGCTCTAATCTGATAGTGATTGTGGGGTGGTAGATGTCTAGTCTCCCTTATGGCTCTAATCTGATAGTGGTAGATGTCTAGTCTCCTTTTTGGCTCTAATCTGATTGTGGTAGTGGGGTGGGAGATGTCTAGTCTCCCTTATGGCTCTAATCTGAGAGTGGTAGTCTCCTTTATGGCTCTAATCTTATAGTGGTAGATGTCTAGCCTCCATTATGGCTCTAATCTGATAGTGGTAGCCTCTAATCTGATAGTGATAGCCTCCTTTATGGCTCTAATCTGATAGTGATTGTAGGGTTGTAGATGTCTAGGCTCCTTTATGGCTCTAATCTGATAGTGGTAGTGGGGTGGTAGATGTCTAGTCTCCCTTATGGCTCTAATCTGATAGTGGTAGTGGGGTGGGAGATGTCTAGTCTCCTTTATGGCTCTAATCTGATTGTGGTAGTGGGGTGGGAGATGTCTAGTCTCCCTTATGGCTCTAATCTGAGAGTGGTAGTCTCCTTTATGGCTCTAATCTTATAGTGGTAGATGTCTAGCCTCCATTATGGCTCTAATCTGATAGTGGTAGATGTCTAGCCTCCTTTATGGCTCTAATCTGATAGTGATTGTAGGGTTGTAGATGTCTAGTCTCCTTTATGGCTCTAATCTGATAGTGGTAGTGGGGTGGGAGATGTCTAGTCTCCCTTATGGCTCTAATCTGAGAGTGGTAGTCTCCTTTATGGCTCTAATCTTATAGTGGTAGATGTCTAGCCTCCATTATGGCTCTAATCTGATAGTGGTAGCCTCTAATCTGATAGTGATAGCCTCCTTTATGGCTCTAATCTGATAGTGATTGTAGGGTTGTAGATGTCTAGGCTCCTTATGGCTCTAATCTGATAGTGGTAGTGGGGTGGTAGATGTCTAGTCTCCCTTATGGCTCTAATCTGAGAGTGGTAGTCTCCTTTATGGCTCTAATCTTATAGTGGTAGATGTCTAGCCTCCATTATGGCTCTAATCTGATAGTTGTCATGGGGTGGGAGATGTCTAGTCTCCCTTATGACTCTAATCTGAGAGTGGTAGTCTCCTTTATATGGCTCTAATCTGAAAGTGGTAGTGGGGTTGTAGGTGTCTAGTCTCCTTTATGGCTCTAATCTGATAGTGGTAGTGGGGTTGTAGATGTCTAGTCTCCCTTATGGCTCTAATCTGATATTGGTAGATGTCGAGGCTCCTTTATGGCTCTAATCTGATAGTGGGGTG
Organism: Oncorhynchus kisutch; assembly: GCF_002021735.2. NCBI lineage: Eukaryota > Metazoa > Chordata > Actinopteri > Salmoniformes > Salmonidae > Oncorhynchus > Oncorhynchus kisutch. Next base: position 72,980 of record NW_022263107.1, read on the forward strand.
GTAGATGTCTAGTCTCCCTTATGGCTCTAATCTGATAGTGGTAGTGGGGGTGATAGATGTCTAGTCTCCATTATGGCTCTAAACTGATAGTGGTAGATCTCTAGCCTCCTTTATGGCTCTAATCTGATAGTGATTGTAGGGTGGTAGATGTCTACGCTCCCTTATGGCTCTAATCTGATAGTGGTAGTGGGGTGGTACATGTCTAGCTTCCCTCATGGCTCTAATCTGATAGTGGTAGTGGGGTGAAAGATGTCTAGTCTCCTTTATGGCTCTAATCTGATAGTGGTAGTGGGGTGGTAGATGTCTAGTCTCCCTTATGGCTCTAATCTGATAGTGGTAGTGGGGTGAGAGATGTCTAGTCTCCTTTATGGCTCTAATCTGATAGTGGTAGTGGGGTGGGAGATGTCTAGTCTCCCTTATGGCTCTAATCTGAGAGTGGTAGTCTCCTTTATGGCTCTAATCTTATAGTGGTAGATGTCTAGCCTCCATTATGGCTCTAATCTGATAGTGGTAGCCTCTAATCTGATAGTGATAGCCTCCTTTATGGCTCTAATCTGATAGTGATTGTAGGGTTGTAGATGTCTAGGCTCCTTTATGGCTCTAATCTGATAGTGGTAGTGGGGTGGTAGATGTCTAGTCTCCCTTATGGCTCTAATCTGATAGTGGTAGTGGGGTGGGAGATGTCTAGTCTCCTTTATGGCTCTAATCTGATTGTGGTAGTGGGGTGGGAGATGTCTAGTCTCCCTTATGGCTCTAATCTGAGAGTGGTAGTCTCCTTTATGGCTCTAATCTTATAGTGGTAGATGTCTAGCCTCCATTATGGCTCTAATCTGATAGTGGTAGATGTCTAGCCTCCTTTATGGCTCTAATCTGATAGTGATTGTAGGGTTGTAGATGTCTAGGCTCCTTTATGGCTCTAATCTGATAGTGGTAGTGGGGTGGTAGATGTCTAGTCTCCCTTATGGCTCTAATCTGATAGTGGTAGTGGGGTGGGAGATGTCTAGTCTCCTTTATGGCTCTAATCTGATTGTGGTAGTGGGGTGGGAGATGTCTAGGCTCCCTTATGGCTCTAATCTGATAGTGGTAGTGGGGTGGTACATGTCTAGCTTCCCTCATGGCTCTAATCTGATAGTGGTAGTGGGGGTGAGAGATGTCTAGTCTCCTTTATGGCTCTAATCTGATAGTGGTAGTGGGGTGGGAGATGTCTAGTCTCCTTTATGGTTCTAATCTGATATTGTTAAATGTCGAGGCTCCTTTATGGCTCTAATCTGATAGTGGGGTGGTAGATGTCTAGTCTCCCTTATGGCTCTAATCTGATAGTGGTAGTGGGGTGATAGATGTCTTGTCTCCATTATGGCTCTAATCTGATAGTGGTAGATGTCTAGTCTCCGTTATGGCTCTAAACTGATAGTGGTAGATGTCTAGCCTCCTTTATGGCTCTAATCTGATAGTGATTGTAGGGTGGTAGATGTCTACGCTCCCTTATGGCTCTAATCTGATAGTGGTAGTGGGGTGAGAGATGTCTAGTCTCCTTTATGGCTCTAATCTGATAGTGGTAGTGGGGTGGGAGATGTCTAGTCTCCCTTATGGCTCTAATCTGAGAGTGGTAGTCTCCTTTATGGCTCTAATCTTATAGTGGTAGATGTCTAGCCTCCATTATGGCTCTAATCTGATAGTGGTAGATGTCTAGCCTCCTTTATGGCTCTAATCTGATAGTGATTGTAGGGTTGTAGATGTCTAGGCTCCTTTATGGGCTCTAATCTGATAGTGGTAGTGGGGTGGTAGATGTCTAGTCTCCCTTATGGCTCTAATCTGATAGTGGTAGTGGGGTGGGAGATGTCTAGTCTCCTTTATGGCTCTAATCTGATTGTGGTAGTGGGGTGGGAGATGTCTAGCCTCCCTTATGGCTCTAATCTGATAGTGGTAGTGGGGTGGTACATGTCTAGCTTCCCTCATGGCTCTAATCTGATAGTGGTAGTGGGGTGAGAGATGTCTAGTCTCCTTTATGGCTCTAATCTGATAGTGGTAGTGGGGTGGGAGATGTCTAGTCTCCTTTATGGCTCTAATCTGATATTGTTAAATGTCGAGGCTCCTTTATGGCTCTAATCTGATAGTGGGGTGGTAGATGTCTAGTCTCCCTTATGGCTCTAATCTGATAGTGGTAGTGGGGTGATAGATGTCTTGTCTCCATTATGGCTCTAATCTGATAGTGGTAGATGTCTAGTCTCCGTTATGGCTCTAAACTGATAGTGGTAGATGTCTAGCCTCCTTTATGGCTCTAATCTGATAGTGATTGTAGGGTGGTAGATGTCTACGCTCCCTTATGGCTCTAATCTGATAGTGGTAGTGGGGTGGTACATGTCTAGCTTCCCTCATGGCTCTAATCTGATAGTGGTAGTGGGGTGAGAGATGTCTAGTCTCCTTTATGGCTCTAATCTGATAGTGGTAGTGGGGTGGGAGATGTCTAGTCTCCTTTATGGCTCTAATCTGATAGTGGTAGTGGGGTGGTAGATGTCTAGTCTCCCTTATGGCTCGAATCTGATAGTGGTAGTGGGGTGAGAGATGTCTAGTCTCCTTTATGGCTCTAATCTGATAGTGGTAGTGGGGTGGGAGATGTCTAGTCTCCCTTATGGCTCTAATCTGAGAGTGGTAGTCTCCTTTATGGCTCTAATCTTATAGTGGTAGATGTCCTAGCCTCCATTATGGCTCTAATCTGATAGTGGTAGATGTCTAGCCTCCTTTATGGCTCTAATCTGATAGTGATTGTAGGGTTGTAGATGTCTAGGCTCCTTTATGGCTCTAATCTGATAGTGGTAGTAGGGTTGTAGATGTCTAGGCTCCTTTATGGCTCTAATCTGATAGTGGTAGTGGGGGTGGTAGATGTCTAGTCTCCCTTATGGCTCTAATCTGATATTGGTAGATGTCGAGGCTCCTTCATGGCTCTAATCTGATAGTGGGGTGGTAGATGTCTAGTCTCCCTTATGGCTCTAATCTGATAGTGGTAGTGGGTGATAGATGTCTAGTCTCCATTATGGCTCTAAACTGATAGTGGTAGATGTCTAGCCTCCTTTATGGCTCTAATCTGATAGTGATTGTAGGGTGGTAGATGTCTACGCTCCCTTATGGCTCTAATCTGATAGTGGTAGTGGGGTGAAAGATGTCTAGTCTCCTTTATGGCTCTAATCTGATAGTGGTAGTGGGGTGGGAGATGTCTAGTCTCCTTTATGGCTCTAATCTGATAGTGGTAGTGGGGTGGTAGATGTCTAGTCTCCCTTATGGCTCTAATCTGATAGTGGTATATGTCTAGAGTCCCTAATGGCTCTAATCTGATAGTGATTGTGGGGTGGTAGATGTCTAGTCTCCCTTATGGCTCTAATCTGATAGTGGTAGATGTCTAGTCTCCTTTTTGGCTCTAATCTGATTGTGGTAGTGGGGGTGGGAGATGTCTAGTCTCCCTTATGGCTCTAATCTGAGAGTGGTAGTCTCCTTTATGGCTCTAATCTTATAGTGGTAGATGTCTAGCCTCCATTATGGCTCTAATCTGATAGTGGTAGCCTCTAATCTGATAGTGATAGCCTCCTTTATGCTCTAATCTGATAGTGATTGTAGGGTTGTAGATGTCTAGGCTCCTTTATGGCTCTAATCTGATAGTGGTAGTGGGGTGGTAGATGTCTAGTCTCCCTTATGGCTCTAATCTGATAGTGGTAGTGGGGTGGGAGATGTCTAGTCTCCTTTATGGCTCTAATCTGATTGTGGTAGTGGGGTGGGAGATGTCTAGTCTCCCTTATGGCTCTAATCTGAGAGTGGTAGTCTCCTTTATGGCTCTAATCTTATAGTGGTAGATGTCTAGCCTCCATTATGGCTCTAATCTGATAGTGGTAGATGTCTAGCCTCCTTTATGGCTCTAATCTGATAGTGATTGTAGGGTTGTAGATGTCTAGTCTCCTTTATGGCTCTAATCTGATAGTGGTAGTGGGTGGGAGATGTCTAGTCTCCCTTATGGCTCTAATCTGAGAGTGGTAGTCTCCTTTATGGCTCTAATCTTATAGTGGTAGATGTCTAGCCTCCATTATGGCTCTAATCTGATAGTGGTAGCCTCTAATCTGATAGTGGATAGCCTCCTTTATGGCTCTAATCTGATAGTGATTGTAGGGGTTGTAGATGTCTAGGCTCCTTTATGGCTCTAATCTGATAGTGGTAGTGGGGTGGTAGATGTCTAGTCTCCCTTATGGCTCTAATCTGAGAGTGGTAGTCTCCTTATGGCTCTAATCTTATAGTGGTAGATGTCTAGCTCCATTATGGCTCTAATCTGATAGTTGTCATGGGGTGGGAGATGTCTAGTCTCCCTTATGACTCTAATCTGAGAGTGGTAGTCTCCTTTATATGGCTCTAATCTGAAAGTGGTAGTGGGGTTGTAGGTGTCTAGTCTCCTTTATGGCTCTAATCTGATAGTGGTAGTGGGGTTGTAGATGTCTAGTCTCCCTTATGGCTCTAATCTGATATTGGTAGATGTCGAGGCTCCTTTAGGGCTCTAATCTGATAGTGGGGTGGTAGATGTCTAGTCTCCCTTATGGCTCTAATCTGATAGTGGTAGTGGGGTGATAGATGTCTAGTCTCCATTATGGCTCTAAACTGATAGTGGTAGATCTCTAGCCTCCTTTATGGCTCTAATCTGATAGTGATTGTAGGGTGGTAGATGTCTACGCTCCCTTATGGCTCTAATCTGATAGTGGTAGTGGGGTGGTACATGTCTAGCTTCCCTCATGGCTCTAAATCTGATAGTGGTAGTGGGTGAAAGATTCTAGTCTCCTTTATGGCTCTAATCTGATAGTGGTAGTGGGGTGGTAGATGTCTAGTCTCCCTTATGGCTCTAATCTGATAGTGGTAGTGGGGTGAGAGATGTCTAGTCTCCTTTATGGTTCTAATCTGATAGTGGTAGTGGGGTGGGAGATGTCTAGTCTCCCTTATGGCTCTAATCTGAGAGTGGTAGTCTCCTTTATGGCTCTAATCTTATAGTGGTAGATGTCTAGCCTCCATTATGGCTCTAATCTGATAGTGGTAGCCTCTAATCTGATAGTGATAGCCTCCTTTATGGCTCTAATCTGATAGTGATTGTAGGGTTGTAGATGTCTAGGCTCCTTTAATGGCTCTAATCTGATAGTGGTAGTGGGGTGGTAGATGTCTAGTCTCCCTTATGGCTCTAATCTGATAGTGGTAGTGGGGTGGGAGATGTCTAGTCGCCTTTATGGCTCTAATCTGATTGTGGTAGTGGGGGTGGGAGATGTCTAGTCTCCCTTATGGCTCTAATCTGAGAGTGGTAGTCTCCTTTATGGCTCTAATCTTATAGTGGTAGATGTCTAGCCTCCATTATGGCTCTAATCTGATAGTGGTAGATGTCTAGCCTCCTTTATGGCTCTAATCTGATAGTGATTGTAGGGTTGTAGATGTCTAGGGCTCCTTTATGGCTCTAATCTGATAGTGGTAGTGGGGTGGTAGATGTCTAGTCTCCCTTATGGCTCTAATCTGATAGTGGTAGTGGGGTGGGAGATGTCTAGTCTCCTTTATTGGCTCTAATCTGATTGTGGTAGTGGGGTGGGAGATGTCTAGGCTCCCTTATGGCTCTAATCTGATAGTGGTAGTGGGGGTGGTACATGTCTAGCTTCCCTCATGGCTCTAATCTGATAGTGGTAGTGGGGTGAGAGATGTCTAGTCTCCTTTATGGCTCTAATCTGATAGTGGTAGTGGGGTGGGAATATGTCTAGTCTCCTTATGTTCTAATCTGATATTGTTAAATGTCGAGGCTCCTTTATGGCTCTAATCTGATAGTGGGGTGGTAGATGTCTAGTCTCCCTTATGGCTCTAATCTGATAGTGGTAGTGGGGTGATAGATGTCTTGTCTCCATTATGGCTCTATCTGATAGTGGTAGATGTCTAGTCTCCGTTATGGCTCTAAACTGATAGTGGTAGATGTCTAGCCTCCTTTATGGCTCTAATCTGATAGTGATTGTAGGGTGGTAGATGTCTACGCTCCCTCATGGCTCTAATCTGATAGTGGTAGTGGGGTGAGATGATGTCTAGTCTCCTTTATGGCTCTAATCTGATAGTGGTAGTGGGGTGGGAGATGTCTAGTCTCCCTTATGGCTCTAATCTGAGAGTGGTAGTCTCCTTTATGGCTCTAATCTTATAGTGGTAGATGTCTAGCCTCCATTATGGCTCTAATCTGATAGTGGTAGATGTCTAGCCTCCTTTATGGCTCTAATCTGATAGTGATTGTAGGGTTGTAGATGTCTAGGCTCCTTTATGGCATCTAATCTGATAGTGGTAGTGGGGGTGGTAGATGTCTAGTCTCCCTTATGGCTCTAATCTGATAGTTGGTAGTGGGGTGGGAGATGTCTAGTCTCCTTATGGCTCTAATCTGATTGTGGTAGTGGGGGTGGGAGATGTCTAGCCTCCCTTATGGCTCTAATCTGATAGTGGTAGTGGGGTGGTACATGTCTAGCTTCCCTCATGGCTCTAATCTGATAGTGGTAGGGGGTGAGAGATGTCTAGTCTCCTTATGGCTCTAATCTGATAGTGGTAGTGGGGGTGGGAGATGTCTAGTCTCCTTTATGGCTCTAATCTGATATTGTTAAATGTCGAGGCTCCTTTAATGGCTCTAATCTGATAGTGGGGTGGTAGATGTCTAGTCTCCCTTATGGCTTCTAATCTGATAGTGGTAGTGGGGTGATAGATGTCTTGTCTCCATTATGGCTCTAATCTGATAGTGGTAGATGTCTAGTCTCCGTTATGGCTCTAAACTGATAGTGGTAGATGTCTAGCCTCCTTTATTGGCTCTAATCTGATAGTGATTGTAGGGTGGTAGATGTTCTACGCTCCCTTATGGCCTAATCTGATAGGGTAGTGGGGTGGTTACATGTCTAGCTTCCCTCATGGCTCTAATCTGATAGTGGTAGTGGGGTGAAGAATGTCTAGGTCTCCTTTATGGCTCTAATCTGATAGTGTGTAGTGGGGTGGGAGATGTCTAGTCTCCTTTATGGCTCTAATCTGATAGTGGTAGTGGGGTGGTAGATGTCTAGTCTCCCTTATGGCTCGAATCTGATAGTGGTAGTGGGGTGAGAGATGTCTAGTCTCCCTTTATGGGCTCTAATCTGATAGTAGGTAGTGGGGTGGGGAGATGTCTAGTCGTCCCTTATGGCTCTAATCTGAGAGTGGTAGTCTCCTTTATGGCTCTAAATCTTATAGTGGTAGATGTCTAGCCTCCATTATTGCTCTAATCTGATAGTGGTAGATGTCTAGCCTCCTTTATGGCTCTAATCTGATAGTGATTGTGGGGTTGTAGATGTCTAGGCTCCTTATGGCTCTATCTGATAGTGGTAGTAGGTTGTAGATGTCTAGGCTCCTTTATGGCTCTAATCTGATAGTGGTAGTGGGGTGGTAGATGTCTAGTCTCCCTTATGGCTCTAATCTGATATTGGTAGATGTCGAGGCTCCTTCATGGCTCTAATCTGATAGTGGGGTGGTAGATGTCTAGTCTCCCTTATGGCTCTAATCTGATAGTGGTAGTGGGTGATAGATGTCTAGTCTCCATTATGGCTCTAAACTGATAGTGTAGATGTCTAGTCTCCTTTTTGCTCTAATCTGATAGTGATTGTAGGGTGGTAGATGTCTACGCTCCCTTATGGCTCTAATTCTGATAGTGGTAGTGGGGTGAAAATATGTCCTAGTCTCCTTTATGGCTCTAATCTGATAGTGGTAGTGGGGTGGGAGATGTCTAGTCTCCTTTTATGGCTCTAATCTGATTAGTGGTAGTGGGGTGGGTAGAATGCTAGTCTCCCCCTTTGTAATGGCTCTAATCTGATAGTGGTAGTGGGGTGAGTATGTCTAGTCCTACATATGGCTCTAATCTGATAGTGGTAGATGTCTAGCCTCCTTTATGGCTCTATATCTGATAGTGATTGTAGGGGTGTAGATGTCTATGGCTCCCTTATGACTCTAATCTGATGGTGGTTATATGTCTAGAGTCCCTAATGGCTCTAATCTGATAGTGATTGTGGTGGGGTGTAGATGTCTAGTCTCCTTTATGGCTCTAATTTGATAGTGGTAGTGGGGTGGTAGATGTCTAGTCCTCCCTTATGGCTCTAATCTGATAGTGGTAATGTGCTAGTCTCCTTTTTTTGGCTCTAATCTGTTGGGTAGTGGGTTGTAAGATTTCTAGTCTCCCTTATGGCTCTAATTCTGATAGTTGTCATGGGGTGGGAGATGTCTAGTCTCCCTTATGTCTCCTAATTGAGAGTGGTAGTTCTCCTTATATGGCTCTAATCTGAAAGTGGTAGTGGGGTTGTAGGGTGCTAGTCCTCCTTTAGGCTCTAATCTGATAGTGGTAGTGGGGTTGTAGATGTCTATTCCCCTTATGGCTCTAATCTGATATTTGTAGATGTCGAGGCTCCTTTATGGCTCGCTCTGATAGGGGGGTGTAGATGTCTAGTCTCCCTTATGGCTCTAATCTGAGAGTGGTAGTCCGGGTGAATAGATGTCTAGTCTCCATTATGGCTCTAACTGATAGTGGTAGATCTCTAGCCTCCTTTATGGCTCTAATCTGATAGTGATTGTAGGGTGGTAGATGTCTAGGCTCCCTTATGGCTCTAATCTGATAGTGGTAGTGGGGTGGTACATGTCTAGCTTCCTCATGGCTCTAATCTGATAGTGGTAGTGGGGTGAGAGATGTCTAGTCTCCTTATGGCTCTAATCTGATA